>NC_041014.1:12525022-12690681 GCF_004193775.1 Glycine soja | reverse complement strand
TATACACTTTTTTGGAGCCCCATGAATGTTATTGCTAGCGTTGTTCATGCATCCTCCACCTTCGAGTCTGGAGCCCCACGAAGTTATTGCGTAGCGCTATTCGCCAATTCTCCATTCTCCACTTTTTTTTCGGAGCCCCATGAATGTTATTGCCTAGCGCTGTTCATGCATCCTCCACCTTCAAGTCTGGAGCCCCGCGAAGTTATTGCGTAGCGCTGTTCGCCAATTCTCCATTCTCCACTTTTTTCAGAGCCCCATGAATGTTATTGCCTAGCGCTGTTCATGTGTCCTCCACCTTCGAGTCTGGAGCCCCGCGAAGTTATTGCGTAGTGCTGTTCGCCAATTCTCCATTCTCCACTTTTTTTTCAGAGCCCCATGAATGTTATTGCCTAGCGCTGTTCATGCATCCTCCACCTTTGAGTCTGGAGCCCCACGAAGTTATTGCGTAGCGCTGTTCGCCAATTCTCCATTCTCCACTTTTTATTTGGAGACCCATGAATTCATTGCCTAGCGTTGTTCATGTGTCCTCCGTTATCAAGCGCGGAGCCTCTGGTGACTGAGAAATATGTTTTTCTGTTATTTTCCAGATCGGTTCCTTCGCCAAACATGTGTATATGTGTATATGTATATTATATTCGTTGTTCTTGTTGTTGTTTGTATTTTGTTTTGTGTTGTGCAGAAAAAAGAAGGAGTAGAGACAAGAGTCGTCATCACGGAAAGGGCAGGACGGACGAAATCAGTGTCTTATCTTTGCTTTCCTCTTATCTCCGATGAGAAGTAAGTAAAGAGGGGCAACTGTCATACCCTAATTTTGTCCGGGGATTATTATTTGATGATATACAACCTTTGATTGGCTGCTTCGAGATACTTGGCGCCCTTTGTTGCACAATATGTGAAGTCTCGAGACGTGCCGAAACTCAAAAGAAGCAGGCTTACGCGATCCGTGAAAATTCCATAAGGTGATGGAAATCGAAAGGAGGTGTTTTTTGCAATCCGTGAGTTTTCGTAACTTCTTCAAAAGCTAAAAATAGTAAATATATAATCCTTAAGGATTCATAACCTTGCGGAAGGAAATAAGTATCGTTACGAAATTCGTAAAGTTTCGTAACGTTACGGAAAAAGAAATACCAAAAAAAGGTAAAGGGGGTGCATTTAGTAAAAAGAGGGGTACAATAGCAGTCAGGCCCACTTGGGCCTTCCAGATTCTTCCTCCAGAAGGTTGTTGCTTCTGGAGGAAGCAACCTTGCTCGCCTGGGCGAGCTGGTTGGCAAGCTCCTCCCCTATTTTGCTATAAATAGGGGGAGGAATGAAGGGAGAAGGGGTTCAGCCTTCTTGGCACTTCGTATTCTCTTAAATTTGCTGAGAAAAATTGTTTCCGTGAAGAAAATCCAAGCCGAGGCGCTTCCGTAACGTTTCCATAACGTTTCCGTGAGTAATTACGCGAAGATTTTCAACCGTTCTTCGACATTCATCGTTCGTTCTTCGTTTTCTTCAGTCTTCAACTGGTAAGTACCCCCAAACCGAGCTTTTCAATTCATTCTTTGTACCCGTGGTGGTCCACATTTTGTTTCACGTATTTTTATTCTTGTTTTCATTCGCTTTCTATACCCCTTTTGACGTGCTTCAGTCATTTATTTAAGTCGTTTCGCGCCTAATCTAAAAATAAAATAAATTCCCACCGATCATTTGAATTGTATCATCCGTTAATTTCTGTTAAAATGAATTCCGACCGTTCGGTCGTGCCGTAACCACGTTGGAAATAAAAAAAAAGGTAAAATAATAATATAATAATCAAAAAATCCCTTTTTAGTAAAATAAAGCGAAAAATCAATCGGACGTTTTCTCTTTGGGATTTCTCATTCTTAATTGAATTGACTAATAACTAAAGTGAAACTAAGGCTAAAATCAACTCGCCTAGTCAAGCTCGTCCACAAAAAATAGGGTTTTGAAAGTTTATCATTTCAGTTTCTTACCAAGTAAAATGGATCATTTTTAAGGTCCAACGCCTTAAAATGATCACCTTTCAAGTAAAAAGAATCGCTTGATTCACGCTTAAGAAAGAACTACGTAGGTCTGATTTCCGCTTCGATGGAGGGTACGTAGGAGCAAAAGCCCCGCTTTTGTCGACCTCAAAAAAAAAATAAAAGAAATAAAAGTTAAGGCAATACAATTTCCACAATTCTAAAAAGTAGGTTGTTGTCCTTTGAGATAAACGTAAGAGGTGCTAATACCTTCCTCAAACGTAAATACAACTCCCGAACTTAGAATTTTCATTTTGACCAGTTTCCTTTGGTTTTTCCGACGTTTTCCACAAATAAACGTTGGTGGCAACTCCGCGCATCTTTCCTCCTTTGGAAAGCGCACCCGTGAGCCTCGCCTCGCTCACCCGCAAAAGGGCATGTTATGACAAAAGCATACAGGACATGCAAAAGAGGTTCACACACATAATTAATCATCTTGCATCTTTAGAAAAAATATTTCCAAATGAAGATCTTATCAATAAAGTTTTGAGATGCTTAAGCAGGGAATGACAACCAAGGTAACAGCCATTACTGAATCACGAGATCTATCTAACATGTCTCTTTCTACTTTGTTTGGAAAGTTACAGGAACATGAAATGGAATTGATGAGATTGAATCAACATGAGGAGAATGATAAGAAAAAGAAAGGAATTGTTCTTAAAGCTTCATCATCAACCCAAGAAGGAAGTGATAAGGAGGATTCAATTGAAATAGACGAAGATGATGATCTCAATCTATTTGTAAAAAGATTCAACAAATTTCGAAGAGTCAGAGGAAATTAAAGAAGATCAAATTTTAAATCAAAGAAAAGGGCAGAAGATTCATCCTCTATTCCAAAATGTTATGAATGTAATCAACCTGGACATTTGAGGGTTGATTGCCCAATCTTCAAGAAAAGAATAAAGAAATCTGAAAAGAAAGTCTTTAATGAAAACAAGACTAAGAAGGCCTATATTAGATGGGATGACAATGATATGGACTCATCTGAAGATTCTGAAAACGAAGTTGTAAACCTGAGTCTGATGGCCAAGAATTATGAAAGCGATGAAGAGGTAACATCTTCTGAAAATAACTTATCCATTTCATTTGATGAATTACAAGATGCATTTACTGATTTACATAAAGAATCAATTAAACTTGCAAAATTGGTTTCATCTTCTAAGAAAACAATTTCAAATCTAGAAAAAGAAGTTTTAAAATTAAATGAAGAATTAGAAAATCTTAAAACTGAAGTTATAACTTTAAGATCAAATGATACAATTCATTCTTCTACCATGCATGATAATATAGAAGTATCTAATTCATGTAATTGTTGTAAGAAATATATATAAGAAATCAAAGATTTAAAAACTTCTCTTGCCAAATTCTCTATTGGCAAAAATAATTTAGATATTATATTAGGAAAACAAAGGTGTGTTTTTTATAAAGCAGGACTAGGATATAAACCTGATAAACAACAAAAATTTTATAAAAATTTCTTTGCATTCACACAAAGATATAGTTCTCCTTTCTTAACCTGTTTTTATTGTGGAAAGAAAGGACATGGTACATCTACATGTTATTTTAAGAAAAATAGCAATAATATTAAATGATATGGGTCCCAAAAGGATCTTTTATTAAAACTAACACACAAGGACCCAAGAAAATTTGGGTACCTAAGTCATAAATATGTTCATATAGGATTCCTTGAAGAAGAGTTGGTACATAGATAGCGGATGCTTTAAACATATGACGGGAGATGCATTGAAATTCACTCATATTTCTCCCAAGAAAAGCGGACATGTGACTTATGGCGACAACAATAAAGGTAAAATTCTTGGAGTTGGAAAAATAGGTACGAATTCATCTACCTCCATTGAAAATGTTCTACTTGTTGAAGGTCTTAGGCACAGTTTGCTAAGTGTCAGTCAATTATGTGATAAAGGCTATCTAGTATCATTTGACTCTCATAATCGTGTTATTGAAAACAAGCATGATAGGAATATAAGGCATACATGCTATAGAACAAATAATGTTTACATGATAAATTTAAATCAAAAACAAAACCATGATCAATGTTTTCTTAGTAAAGATGATGATCCTAGCTTATGGCATAGAAAGATTGCCCATATAAACATGGAACATTTAAATAAACTGATTTCAAAAGATTTAATTATTGGTTTACCAAAACTCAAATTTGAAAAAGATAGATTATGTGATGTATGTCAAAAAGGAAAATAAGTAAGGGTTTCTTTTAAATCTAAGAATATTGTGTCAACAACTCAACCCTTACAACTGTTGCATATGGATCTTTTTGGTCCTTCTAGAACTATGAGTTTTGGAGGGAACTATTATGCTCTTGTTATTGTTGATGCTTACTCTAGATATACATGGACATTATTTCTCACTCATAAAAGTGATGCATTTCATGCATTCGAGAAACTTGCTAAAGTTATTCAAATAAGAAAAATCTTAAAATTGCATCTATAAGGAGTGATCATGGAGGAAAATTTGAAAATAAAGATTTTGAATCATTTTGTGATGAACATGGCATTGAGCATAATTTTTCTGCACCTAGAACTCCTCAACAAATGGAGTTGTTGAGAGGAAAAATAGATCCTTAGAAGAAATTGATAGAAATTTACTAAATGATACATTTCTTCCAAAATATTTCTGGGCTGAAGCCATAAATACTGCATGTTACATTATGAATAGAGCTTTAATAAGACCAATCTTGAAGAAAACTCCATGAGTTATTTAATGGAAGAAAACCTAACATTTCACATCTTCATGTATTTGGATGTAAATGTTTGTGCTAAACAACGGTAAAGACAATTTAGGAAAGTTTGACGTTAAATCTGATGAAGGTATTTTTCTTGGCTATTCATTGCAAAGTAAAACATTTAGAATATACAACAAAAGAACTATGATTATTGAAGAATCCATTCATGTTTCTTTTGATGAATCAAATGCTATTTTGCCAAGAAAAGATGTACTAGATGATATTTCAGAATCATTAGAAGAAATGCATATTCATGGAGAAGATCACAAAGGTAAAGGAGATGAAAATAATGAAGATTTTCACATTGGTGAAATTAAAGCAAATGCTGATCTTCCAAGAGAATGGAGAGCTTCTAGATATCATCCTCTTGACAACATCATTGGTGATATATCAAAAGGGGAAACCACTAGACATTCTCTCAAAGATATATGCAATAATACGACTTTTGTTTCTATGATTGAACCTAAAAATTTGAAAGAAGCCATAATTGATGAACATTGGATAATAGCTATGCAGGAAGGATTAAACCAATTTGAAAGAAATAATGTTTGGGAACTAGTTGAGAAACCTGAAAATTGCCCAGTTATAGGAACAAAATGGGTATTAAGAAACAAGTTAGATGAAAATGGCATAGAAATAAGGCTAGGTTAGTAGCCAAAGGATACAATCAGGAAGAGGGGATAAACTATGAAGAAACATATGCTCCAATTGCTAGATTAGAAGCCATAAGAATGTTATTAGCCTTTGTATCGATAATGAATTTTAATCTTTATCAAATGGATGTGAAGAGTGCCTTTTTGAATGGCTTTATCCAAGAGGAAGTATATGTAGATCAACCCCCTGGTTTTGAAAACTCAGATAAGCCTAGTCATGTTTTTAAATTGAAAAAGGTTTTATATGGCTTAAAACAAGCCCCTAGGGCTTGGTATGAACGTCTGAGTAAATTTCTTTTAAAAAAAAGATTTTCCTAGTGGTAAAGTAGATACTACTCTCTTTATTAAGAAGAAGTTAAATGATATATTATTAGTTCAAATCTATGTTGATGATATTATTTTTGGATCCACTAATGACTCTTTATGCAAAGAATTCTCTCAAGACATGCAAAGTGAATTTGAAATGTCAATGATGGGTGAGCTAAATTTCTTTCTTGGGATGCAAATCAAGCAAACCAAGAATGTAATATTTGTGAATCAATCAAAATATTGCAAAGACTTGATTCACATATTTGTGATGGAGAATGCTAAGCATATGGCTACACCAATGAGTACTACTTGCTATTTGGATAAAGATGAAACCGGTTAGTCAATAGATATTAAGAAATATAGAGGTATGATTGAATCACTTCTTTATTTATCTATTAGCAAACTAGATATAATGTTTAGTGTGTGTATGTGTGTGTCATACCCTAATTTCATCCGGGGACCTTTGCTCGATGACGTGCGACCATTCTTTGGTCCTTGAGAGGTGCTTGGCACCCATCATTAGGCAATTTGTGAAATTCCAGGACATGCCGAAAAACCAAAAAAATATTGATGCACAATCCGTAAGTTTCCGTGACACACCGGAAATCAAATGGAAGCATCGTTGCATAATTAAGTGAGGTTCCGTAACATTCCGTAAGTCAAAAAGGGGATGATTATGTAATCCGCAAGGTTCCGTAACATTACGGAAAGAAAACAAGTATCGTTACGAAATTCGTAAGTTTCCGTAACTTTACGAAAAAAGAATCACCAAAAAACACCAGAGGGGGGTGTACTTAGTAAAAATGGGGGTGCAAATAGCACCCAGGCCCATTTGGGCCCTCCAGAAGATTCCTCCAGAAGGCGGTTGCTTCTGGAGGAAGCAACCCTGCTCGCCTGGGCGAGCTGAGCTCGCCTGGGCGAGCTGGGCGGCAACCACCTCCCCTATTTTGCTATAAATAGGGGAGGAAGTGAAGAAGGAAGGGGTCCAGCCCCTTAGGCACTTCTCTCTCTTTCGAATTTGCTTGGAAAAATTGTTTCCGTGAAGCAAATCTAAGCCGAGGCGCTTCCGAAGCGTTTCCGTAACGTTTTCCGTGAGGAATCTCGCAAAGGTTTCAACCGTTCTTCGACGTTCTTCATTCGTTCTTCATCGTTCTTCGATCTTCAACGGGTAAGTACCTCGAACCAAGCTTTTCGATTCATTCTATGTACCCGTAGTGGTCCACATTGTGTCTCGTGCATTTTTATTCTCGTTTTGTTTACTTTTTGTACCCCCTGTTGACGTGCTTAAGCCATTTTACTTAAGTCATTTCTCGCTTAACTTAAAAATAAAATAAATTTCCACCGAACGTTTGAATTGTATTATCCATTAACTTCGGTTAAAATAAATTCCGACCGTTCGGTCATGCCGTAACCACGTTGGAAATCAAAAAGAGGTAAAAAAATAATATAATAATCAAAAAAACATCTTTAGGTAAAATAAAGCGGAAGATCAATCGGACGTTTTCTCTTTGGGATTTCTCATTCTTAATCGAATTGATTAATAACTAAAGTGAAACTAAGGCTAAAATCAAACTCGCCTAGTCAAGCTCGTCCACAAAAATAGGCTTTTGAAGTTCGTCATTTCATTTTCTCACTAAGTAAAATGGATCATTTTTAAGGTCCAACGCCTTAAAATGATCACCTCTTAAAATAAAAAAGAATCACTTGATAAGAAAGAACTACGTAGGTCTGAGTTCCTCATTGAGGATACGTAGGAGCAAAAGCCCCGCTTTTGTCGACCACCCCAAGAGATCGTTAATGGTCCAATGCCTTAACGTTTCTCTCCTTTCAAAAAAACAAGAGATCGTTAATGGTCCAATGCCTTAACGTTTCTCTCCTTTCAAAACAAGAGATTGTTAATGGTCCAACGCCTTAACGTTTCTCCCCTTTCAAAATCAAAAGACCGTTTAATGGTTCAACACCTTAAATGACCTTTTGTTCAATAAAAACATATTTTGCAAAAAAGACAAAAACAAACTTAACCAAACACTTTGTTCCAAAAGAACTACGTAGGTCTGATTTTCTCATCCCAAATTGAGGAATACGTAGGAGCAAAGGGAAACACCCTTGTCGACCACAAAAAAGAAAAAATATAAAAAGGGTATAAAGGATATAAGAACATAAAAGGGAACATAAAAATCAAAGTCATGTTTGCACATTCGATTAAAGGCTGCCATCCCTTGGGACGGGCATGCGGGGTGCTAATACCTTCCCCGTGCGTAAATACAACTCCCGAACCTTTCACTTAAAAGTTCGTAGATCGCGTCTTTTCCGGTTTTTCCGACGTTTTCCTCAAATAAACGTTGGTGGCGACTCCGCGCGTATTCCTTTCGTGGAACACGCATCCCGCGAGTCACGCGTCGCCCTCCCGCCGAAGGGTAGGTTGCGACAGTTGGCGACTCCACTGGGGACAGTTTTTAGAGAGTTAGGCCATTTAATTTTTGTGCAATGTTTTACCGTGACTTACCCCTTTGTTGGTTTCCTTTCATTATGTTCTTGTATATACAAACTCTTTGTGGCTTTTAGTGCGTTTTAAATGTATGCATGAAGTAAATATTTATTCATTTGATGCACACAAACACCAACACTATTTGCACACACTGGGAGTGAAAAAGGGCCCTATACCCGGGTTCATGGGAGCATAAGGAGTGGAGGTGAATCTGTGATCATGCTAGGTCTCCGACTTGCTTGATTACAGTGAACCCTCATCTAGAGCTTTTCTCTTTGAAAAAACCTATTGTTGCTAGTAGTCCCTACTGCTACAATATGTTCTTCAAAGGGGATGATACCTCTAGAAACCATCAAGAGAGATATAACTACCTTGGGGATTATTGCTAAAAGCCTTGTTAGTTCTCTCCCTTATAGGTCCCTTAAATAGGGGCACGAAGCAAACACGCTGCGTGCCATTTTTCACACTGCCATGCATGAGTATCATATACCCGTTCGCTTATGTTCGGTAAATATTGTCATACTGTGCACATTCCCGCATTGTGTCTTTTGCATAGGCATTGCATATGGGTTCTGTCTTGATCCCTGCTGTAAACCAACCAACGGAGGGTCCGTGTCGCCTTCTTAAAAACGTGCGTTGGGGCATTTCGCTACCCCTAGACATCGTATCTAAGAAGGGGACAAATTCCCCGGACCCCCGTATTCGTAAATTGCATCTGTGTCATATGCATTTCTTCATGCATTCATCCATCCCACCCATGAGATATCGGAGTTTTGATTTGCACCAGCTTTTGTCTCACTTTAGTAAGCATGGGAACAAATCAAACCGGCAAGAGGTTCTACCAAGTCAAGGTCAAAAGCCCAGATACCACCAGCATCAAGGAATTAGGGCGGTTGATGGAACTCCTCCAAATGCAAGCCTTCCGCAAGACTTACGGAAAGATCTTAGAGTTGACCATAGCAGAAGTGTCCATAGAAGCCATTGCATCACTCACCCAATACTACGACCAGCCTTTGAGATGCTTCACATTCGGAGACTTCCAATTAGTACCAACCATTGAAGAATTTGAAGAAATTCTAGGATGTCCTCTCGGGGGAAGAAAACCATATCTTTCCTCCGGATGTCTCCCCTCCTTGAGCAGAATTGCAACTGTGGTCAAGGATTCCGCAAGAGGTTTGGACCGCATAAAACAGACTCGGAACGGCATAGCGGGCCTACCACAGAAGTACCTAGAAGACAAAGCGAGGGGTATGGCCAATCAAGGAGAATGGGTCCCGTTTATGGATGTGTTAGCTTTGCTAATTTTTGGGGTCGTCCTCTTTCCAAACGTGGATGGTTTGGTAGGCCTAGCAGCGATCGACGCTTTCCTTGCCTACCACCATAGCAAGGAAAGTCCGGTGGTAGCTGTCTTGGCAGATCTATTTGACACATTTGACCGAAGGTGCGAGAAGAGTAGCGCACGGATCATCTGTTGCTTACCCGCCCTCTGTGTTTGGTTGGTTTCACACTTGTTCCAACAAGACACAAGACATCCATGTCCGCTCCTGAGCCATCGCTCGTGTACTGAAAAGAGGAGAATGGATTGGGATCAGCTCTTGGCCGGGATAGGAGGTAGAACAATCAGTTGGTTCCCCCGATGGAAGGAAGGAAAAGAAGGAGTCCTTTTCTCATGTGGAAAGTACCCAAACATTCCGCTGGTAGGAACGAGGGGTTGTATTAATTACAATCCCACGCTCGCTATAAGGCAACTAGGGTACCCCATGAGGGGAGCACCGACGGAAGAAAGCATGTCTCCTTTCCTTGTAAGGGATCTCGGCGCACAGAATTCCAAGACTATACAAAGAATCCATAAGGCATGGGAAACCCCGTTAAGGAAAGATCAAGAGCTTAGAGGCATTCGTAATGGCATCATTGGTGGGTACCACGAATGGCTGAAAGTTCGCATGCGAGGTTTAGATTGGCTCGCCAAGTTAAAAGTCGTCAGCGAAGAGAGTTTTGAAGCACCGGAAGAGGACGAAGAAGTCCAGGCTCTCAAGAGCGAGTTAGGAAAGGCAAAACTCGCCAAGGAGAAGTTCAAGTTGGCTGCTACACACGTTCGGAAGGAGTGTGCCGGGTTACGGGAAGAGAATGCAATTACCGCAAGAGCCCTTGAACAAGAGACCAAGAGGGCTCGCAAGGAAGAGTATGGCCGGAACAAATTTCGCGGAGCTCTATGGGGTAGCAATAATGAACTCAAGTTGTGAAGGGAAGAAAGGGACCAGTCGCGAGCACATAGCATGGTTCTGAAAGAGGAGTTGGTTGCTTGTTCAAGGTCCAAAAGAAGCTTGTCTCAGCGTCTATGCGAGACAGAGACCAACATGTTAGCTATCATCGCCAAGTACCAAGAAGAGTTAGGTCTAGCCACGGCCCATGAGCATAGAATCGCGGATGAGTATGCCCAAGTATATGCGGAAAGAGAGGATAGAGGAAGGGTGATCGACTCTTTACACCAAGAGGAAACCATGTGGATGGATCGGTTTGCTCTTACCTTGAACGGGAGTCAAGAACTTCCCCGATTACTAGCCAAGGCCAAGGCGATGGCAGACACCTACTCCGCCCCCGAAGAGATTCATGGGCTTCTCGGCTATTGTCAGCATATGATAGACTTAATGGCCCACATAATTAGAAATCGTTAGGAAACTTGTATGGTCTCTTAGACCTTGACTAGATATGACTTCCTTTTTGAAATAAAATGAGTTGGTCCCATGTTCCTACTCCAAAAAACTTGTGCAAATCAAATCACTCCTACATCTCATCTCTAGCATGCATTTTCTTTCTTTACCCACTCCTCACGTTTGGTTTTTTAGGGAAAAACACCATAACTAAACGCGCCGCAAGGGATCCCTATCGCACCAGATCCAAATCTAGAACGATGGGTGATCAAGAGGAGACACAGGAACAGATGAAAGCCGACATGTCGGCTCTGAAAGAACAAATGGCCTCCATGATGGAGGCCATGTTAGGTATGAAACAGCTCATGGAGAAGAACGCGGCCACTGCCGCCGCTGTCAGTTCGGCTGCCGAAGCAGACCCGACTCTCTTGGCAACTACGCACCATCCTCCCTCAAACATAGTAGGACGGGGAAGGGACACACTGGGGCACGATGGCAGCCCTCACCTGGGATACAACCGAGCGGCTTACCCTTATGGATTGCCGCCCAACTATTCACCACCCATCTTGCAAGAAGATGCGGGCCACATTGCTTCTCCCGTCCATGAAAAAGAGCCTCCTCAGCAGCCCGACGAAGTCCATAAAGACCCTCAAGATTATGCTCGGAGGGATGTCGAGTTTTATCCCCCGATCCCCGAAGGGCCGGCACCAGGCACGTTGCCCCAACCCAACATCGCAGCATCGCCAATAGTTTTGTCTATGGAAGGGCCGTCCCCGGCAACTGAAGAAAGGAGGAAGCTCGATCTCCTTGAGGAAAGATTGAGGGCTGTGGAAGGATTTGGGGACTATCCGTTTGCAGACATGACGGATCTTTGCTTAGTACCCGATGTTGTTATTCCCCCGAAGTTCAAAGTGCCAGACTTCGACAAGTATAAAGGGACGACTTGTCCCAAAAACCATCTCAAGATGTACTGCCGTAAGATGGGCGCTCATTCTAAAGATGAAAAGCTGTTGATACACTTCTTTCAGGATAGCTTGGCCGGAGCTGCGGTAGTGTGGTACACTAATTTGGAAGCTTCCCGTATCCGTACTTGGAAGGATCTGATTACCGCCTTCCTAAGGCAGTATCAGTACAATTCTGATATGGCTCCTGACCGTACTCAACTGCAGAATATGTTTAAGAAAGAGGGTGAAACCTTTAAAGAATATGCGCAGCGATGGAGGGATTTGGCGGCACAAGTAGCTCCTCCCATGGTTGAGAGAGAGATGATCACCATGATGGTAGACACTCTGCCAGTGTTCTACTATGAGAAGCTAGTGGGTTACATGCCGTCCAGCTTTGCGGATCTGGTGTTTGCCGGGGAAAGAATCGAGGTTGGATTGAAGAGAGGAAAGTTTGATTACGTTTCCTCCACAAACGTGAACGCCAAAAGAATCGGGGCAACAGGGGCAAAAAGGAAGGAAGGAGATGCCCATGCCGTCTCTTCAACACCCGCATGGGTCAAACCCCAGCAAACACCTCATGGTACCCATCAGTACGCGCAACATCACCCAAGCTTCTCGGCTCATGCTGGGAACGCCTCTAGCTCAACACCCGTGCAGCCTAAGGCACCCACCCAGAGGGAAGCTCCCCAAGTTCCAACTCCGAACACGGCTCGACCGGCCGGTAATTCCAACACGACAAGGAACTTCCCTCCAAGGCCATTGCCGGAATTCACCCCGCTCCCGATGACGTACGAAGATCTTCTACCATCCCTCATCGCCAATCATTTGGCCGTGGTAACTCCCGGAAGGGTCCTCGAACCCCCTTTCCCGAAGTGGTATGACCCTAATGCAACTTGCAAGTACCATGGGGGTGCCCCGGGGCATTCCGTCGAAAAATGCTTGGCCCTTAAATACAAGGTCCAACATCTAATGGATGCCGGATGGCTGACTTTCCAAGAGGATCGGCCCAATGTGAGGACCAACCCGCTCGCCAATCATGGAGGGGGAGCAGTTAATGCAGTTGAATCCGATAGGCCCCACAGGTCCAAACCTTTAGGAGATGTGGCAACCCCTAGGAGGTTTATCTTTGAGGCCCTACAAAAGGGAGGTGTAATTCCCCATAGTGGGTGTAAGGAGGATTCCTGTCTGCTACATTCCGGCGAGATGCATGACATGGAGACGTGTTTGGAAGTAGAGGAATTGTTACGACGGATGATAGACCAAGGTCGACTAGAAGTCGGCATTAAAGGAAAAGAAGAGCAGCATATATGCATGCAATCTACGGAGGGGAGCGGTATTGCGAAGCCCAAACCCTTGGTGATATACTTCACTAAAAGTGCAGCCTCGCAAAAGCCCGGGCACCCCTTAATGGCCAAACCTGTTCCTTTCCCGTACCAAAATAGTCACGCGGTCCCGTGGAGATATACACCCCCGGGGAAGAAGGAAGAAGAAGTCACTGACGTCAGCTCGCTGTCAGCTAAAGTAACAAATATCACGGGGCTGAGCGGTGTGACCCGTAGTGGTCGTGTGTTCGCACCTCCGGACCTACCAGTCCAACCCGCCGACGTCAAAGGAAAAGGAAAAGTGGTGGAGGAACAAGATGGCGAAGCATCCCACACTTCGAATAAAGATATGCCAGCAAAGGGGCCCCCAGAGAAAAGGGATGGTAGAAAGGAGGTGTCGCTAGAGGAAGCCAGCGAGTTCCTTCGGATAATTCAGCAGAGCGAATTCAAGGTTATCGAACAGCTCAACAAAACCCCGGCTAGGGTCTCGCTGCTAGAGTTACTTATGAGCTCCGAGCCTCATCGGGCTCTGCTAGTAAAAGTGCTGAACGAGGCTCACGTGGCCCAAGATATTTCGGTAGAAGGTTTCGGAGGGCTGGTCAACAATATCACTGCCAACAACTATCTTGCCTTCGCCGAAGAAGAAATCCCCGCCGAGGGGAGAGGGCATAATAAGGCTTTACACGTATCAGTCAAGTGTATGGACCATATCGTGGCCAAGGTACTCATCGATAATGGTTCCAGTTTAAACGTGATGCCTAAGAGCACTTTGGACAAGTTACCATTCAATGCTTCCCATTTAAAACCAAGTTCAATGGTGGTTCGGGCCTTCGACGGCACTCGCCGAGAGGTTAGAGGAGAGATCGATCTCCCAGTACAAATAGGCCCTCACACCTGTCAAGTCACCTTCCAGATAATGGATATTAACCCCCCCTACAGCTGCCTGTTGGGGCGCCCGTGGATCCACTCAGTAGGAGTTGTGCCTTCTACACTCCACCAAAAGCTGAAGTTCGTAGTGGAGGGGCACTTGGTCATCGTGTCAGGCGAGGAAGATATCTTGGTAAGCTGCCCATCCTCCATGCCTTACGTGGAAGCCGCGGAAGAATCGTTAGAAACCGCTTTCCAGTCTTTTGAGGTGGTCAGCATTTCCTCCGTGGACTCCCTTTTTGGGCAACCTTGTCTGTCTGATGCGGCAGTAATGATGGCCCGAGTTATGTTGGGGAACGGTTATGAACCCGGGATGGGTTTAGGCAAAGACAATGGCGGCATAACTAGCCTGATAAAAACCCAAGGAAATCGTGGGAAGTATGGTTTAGGCTATAAGCCCACTCAGGCGGACATGAAAAGAAGCATCGCGGGAAGGAAGAACAGTGGTCAGAGCTCGCATTGGAGACAAGAAAGTGAAGGAAGCCCGCCCTGCCACATAAGTAGAAGCTTTATAAGTGCGGGTCTGGGGGACGAAGGTCAAGTGTTCGCGATATGCGAAGATGATGTTCCAAGTACTTTGGATTTGGTACGACCATGCTCTCCTGATTTCCAGCTGGGAAATTGGCGAGTGGAGGAACGCCCCGGCATTTACGCAACAAGCATAATGTAAACCTTTACGGTTTTAAAAGCTCTATAGTTGGGCCTAGGCTTTAGAGTTTTCATTTTGTTAAAGGCTTTGTGTCTTTTGTTTTTGAATTTATAATACAAGGATCTTTCTTCATCTGTTCTTGGTCTCTACCCATTCTCATTCATTTGCATGTTTACTTCTTTTTCTAAAACGGCAGATTCGATGACGAGTCCCCCGAAGGTACTAATACCTGGGACCCGTCTATCAACTTCGAGCAAGAAATGAATCAAACGGAAGATGAAGGAGATGAGGATGTGGGACTTCCTTCGGAACTAGAAAGAATGGTCGCCCATGAGGACCAAGAAATGGGGCCTCATCAAGAAGAAACAGAGCTAGTAGACTTAGGAATTGGCAGTGGAAAGAGGGAAGTGAAGATAGGTACAGGCATTACCGCACCTATCCGTGAAGAATTAATAATCCTGCTAAAAGACTACCAAGACATCTTTGCTTGGTCATACCAAGATATGCCCGGTTTGAGTTCTGACATTGTGCAGCACCGATTACCTCTAAATCCCGGGTGTTCCCCAGTAAAACAGAAATTGAGGAGGATGAAGCCCGAAACATCCTTGAAGATAAAAGAAGAAGTGAAGAAGCAATTTGACGCTGGGTTTCTGGCCGTCGCTCGGTATCCAGAATGGGTTGCCAACATCGTACCAGTTCCTAAAAAAGGTGGGAAAGTACGAATGTGTGTAGATTACCGGGACCTGAATCGGGCCAGTCCTAAGGACAATTTTCCGTTACCACACATCGATATCCTCGTAGATAACACGGCCAATTTCGCCTTATTTTCCTTCATGGACGGTTTCTCTGGTTACAATCAGATAAAGATGGCGCCCGAGGATATGGAAAAGACTACTTTCGTCACCCTGTGGGGAACGTTCTGTTACAAGGTGATGTCCTTTGGACTCAAGAATGCCGGGGCAACTTATCAACGGGCCATGGTAGCTTTGTTCCATGATATGATGCATCAAGAGATCGAGGTCTACGTGGACGACATAATTGCTAAATCTAAATCTGAGGAAGAACACCTTGTCAACCTGCGGAAGTTGTTCGAAAGGCTTAAGAAATATCAATTAAGGTTGAACCCCGCTAAGTGTACCTTTGGGGTCAAATCAGGGAAATTGCTTGGTTTCGTTGTAAGCCAGAAAGGGATAGAGGTAGACCCCGAAAAAGTGAAGGCTATCCTTGAGATGCCAGAACCCCGTACAGAGAGGCAAGTCCGAGGTTTCCTGGGGCGCTTGAATTATATTGCCAGATTCATATCACAGCTCACCGCCATTTGTGAGCCGTTGTTTAAACTCTTGCGTAAAAACCAAACTGACCGGTGGAATGAGGATTGCCAAGAGGCTTTTGGAAGGATCAAAAAGTGCCTAATGAATCCTCCCGTGCTTATGCCACCAGTACCTGGAAGGCCTCTCATTTTGTACATGACAATCTTGGACGAGTCAATGGGGTGTATGCTGGGGCAACATGATGAATCCGGGAAGAAAGAGCGCGCTGTTTACTACCTAAGTAAGAAGTTCACGACCTGTGAGATGAATTACTCCTTGCTCGAAAGAACGTGTTGTGCTTTAGTATGGGCATCCCATCGCCTAAGGCAGTACATGCTGAGTCATACTACCTGGTTGATATCCAAAATGGACCCGGTTAAGTACATCTTTGAAAAGCCAGCTCTCACGGGACGAATCGCCCGGTGGCAAGTCTTGCTATCTGAGTTTGATATAGTCTACGTCACCCAAAAGGCGATAAAAGGAAGCGCTTTGGCAGATTATCTGGCTCAGCAGCCTCTTAACGACTACCAGCCCATGCATCCTGAATTCCCGGATGAGGACATCATGGCCTTGTTCGAGGAAAAATTGGACGAAGATCGGGACAAATGGACTGTATGGTTTGACGGAGCGTCAAACATTCTAGGTCATGGCGTTGGGGCAGTGTTGATCTCTCCGGACAATCAATGTGTACCTTTCACAGCCAGGCTAGGATTCGACTGCACCAACAACATGGCCGAATATGAAGCATGTGCCCTAGCCGTCCAGGCAGCAATTGACTCCGATGTCAAACTACTCAGGGTGTACGGCGACTCAGCGTTGGTAATCCATCAGCTGAGAGGAGAATGGGAAACTAGAGATCCCAAGCTGATACCCTACAAAGCCTACATCAAGGAGTTGGCTGAGACTTTCGATGAGATCTCCTTCCATCATGTTCCCCGCGAGGAAAATCAAATGGCGGATGCACTTGCTACATTGGCATCTATGTTCCAGCTAACACCGCACGGGGACCTACCCTACATTGAATTTCAGTGTCGTGGCAAACCCGCACATTGTTGCCAAGTGGAAGAGGAACGGGACGGAAAGCCCTGGTATTACGACATCAAGCGATATGTCGAAAGCAAAGAATACCCGCCAGAGATTGCCGACAACGATAAAAGGACATTGAGGAGGTTGGCAGCCAGTTTCTTCATGAGCGGAGGCACACTGTATAAGAGAAATCACGACATGACACTCCTGCGATGTGTGGATGCCAAGGAGGCAAATCACATGATCGAGGAAGTCCATGAGGGCTCGTTTGGAACACACGCCAACGGGCATGCTATGGCCAGGAAGATCTTAAGAGCAGGTTATTACTGGCTTACCATGGAAAGTGATTGTTGTGTCCATGTAAGGAAGTGCCACAAATGTCAAGCATTCGCGGATAATGTCAATGCCCCACCGCATCCTCTGAATGTCATGTCCGCCCCTTGGCCTTTCTCCATGTGGGGAGTAGATGTCATCGGGGCCATTGAGCCCAAGGCCTCGAATGGTCATCGCTTCATCCTCGTAGCAATAGATTATTTCACCAAGTGGGTCGAGGCGGCTTCATATACCAATGTCACGAGGAATGTGGTGGTCAGGTTCATTAAGAAGGAGATCATCTGCCGATATGGTTTGCCAAGGAAGATTATCACGGACAATGGCACCAACCTGAATAATAAGATGATGGGGGAAATGTGCGAGGAGTTTAAAATCCAGCATCACAATTCCACACCCTACCGGCCAAAGATGAATGGAGCCGTGGAAGCAGCCAATAAGAATATCAAAAAGATTATCCAAAAGATGACCGTGTCATACAAGGATTGGCACGAGATGCTCCCATTCGCGTTACACGGTTACCGGACTTCAGTACGAACGTCAACTGGGGCAACGCCGTTCTCATTGGTATATGGGATGGAGGCGGTGTTACCATTTGAGGTAGAAGTCCCGTCATTAAGGATCTTGGCAGAATCCGGATTAAAGGAATCAGAGTGGGCTCAAACACGCTACGATCAGCTCAACCTCATTGAGGGTAAGCGCTTAACGGCCATGAGTCATGGGCGCTTATACCAGCGAAGAATGAAGAGTGCATTCGACAAGAAAGTACGCTTACGCAAGTTCCATGAGGGAGACCTCGTGCTAAAGAAAATGTCCCATGCTGTCAAGGACCATCGAGGGAAATGGGCCCCGAACTACGAAGGGCCTTTTGTTGTGAAGAGGGCTTTTTCCGGAGGAGCCCTGGTGCTTACCAACATGGATGGCGAAGAGCTACCTTCACCCGTGAACTCTGATGTCGTCAAACAATATTATGCTTAGAAGCTGGGGATATTAAGGATGTCGCTGCATGTTCTCTATCTTTATGCGTTTTCTAGATTTCCCCCCAGGATTTTCCGGTCTGTTGTATCTCTTGTTACGATCTTTCAAAGAAATAAACATGGATTTGAGGCTTTTAGTCCTCACGTTAGTTTCACACCTTGCGTTAATTTGTGATCGCCTGAGCCCTTCCGCTCAGTTCATGGGATCCCCCAAGCGCTTAATTAGAATTGAACCTGAACCAACTTTCCCTAAATTTTCTGCGTTTGAAAACATCCATGCATACGCATACGCATACGCATGTATATTGTTGTGGTAAAACAGGGGCAGGATCACCTTGGGCTACCTTCTGGAGGGGAGACAAAACATGAACGGCAGAAACCAATCAAGGTAGGGTAACGATGCGGTCAAGATTGGCCATACCTGGTTGTTTATTACTTGCAGGTACTTAAAGATGAACGCAAGCGGGGATGGGGTCACGACCGACCGATCGTTGCCCTTGCTCTGTGCGAAACAAGCAGGGAATGTCGCTGCAAGGCAGCCCCGTATCCTTTGTATTTTGCAGCTTTCTTTTACTATTTGCTTGTTTTAAAAAGGAAAAGAGTAATAATAAAATAAGTAATCAACGCCTAATTCTAACCTAAGTAAGTTCAAGTTAGGCAAAATGTTAATCCATGAGAAGGGAGGGGACATGGTTAATGTTCCCCTCAAAAAAAAAAAAAAAAAAAAAAAAAATGCAGGTTAGCTCGCCTGGGCGAGCTGGGCTCGCCTGGGCGAGCCACCCCTGCACCAAATTATAAAAATGACGAAAGGGGGGGCGTTTTTACGTTCAAAAACCTCTTTTTCCCCCTTTCAAAAGCCATACCCACGGGATTGACGAATTTGCAGCCCTAGGGTCATCCTTTTTCGCATTTTTTGATTCCGTTTTGCGCTTTTGTTCATCACCAACAAGTAAGTATTCCATCCCTAAGCTTTCTAGCTTTTCATTGGTGTATTTTGATCTCCTTTTGGTGCTCTAAATTGTGGGGGTGTGCTCAAATATGTGGGGCAATTTTGATTTATTAGGGGTTGGTATGAGATGGCCCTAGGCCTATAATGCATTTTGAAACAATAGGACATGCCACATTGTCCCCGTTCTCTTGCTATTGATGCCTAAACGCGCGCCCACCAAGTGTTCGGTGAAATGCCTCAATGGCATTAGCGTGTGACTTTTGTAAGGAGACAACCCATGGGGTATTTTGGTTTGTGCATATTTTCTATTTTTTTGGAATATGTATTCATTCCCGAAAAAGGCTAGAGTAATTGCCCCACATATATCCTAGTCCTAGAAACTGAAATTTTCTGCAAAAAGAGCACAAAAGGAGGTGCATATTGGGTAAAGTTACCCTTTTGGCCAGCAATCAGCTATGGGCCACGCTACAATATTTTCCCTATGCCTAGATGGTTAGGAATTTTGCTCATCATAAATGTGTAGGTTTAGAATAGGTAGCGAAATACCTTTGGCAATTTACACTTTGGGTATGATGGCAAAATACTTGGATGTATGTACATATAATTTTTGGTAGTCAAAATGTCTCACAAAAAAATACACATAAATATGTTGCATGTTATGTAAAGAAGATACATTACCAAAAAATGTATACCTTTTAATTTGAATACAATTTTAGTTAGCAAAGGAAAATATACTGGAATTTGCATGCGGCTTTAGGTAGCAAAAACTTGAAAAGAGCATGAAATGTAGCACCTTATTGTGTAGATAGTCAAGATTCATCATAAAGTTTGTGTATGTATAGGTATTAGAAATACCAAGAGGTGTACATGTGCAATTTTTGGTACCCCAAAATGCTTTGGGTATGCATGTATGTGAATTTAGCCAAGGAGATGTGTGTGATGTAAGTAACAAATACACCTTAGAAGTACGTGTAAATAATCTAGGTAACGGAGCTGCCTTGATTGTATATGGGTGCATTTTTTCGGTTAATAGAATGTCTTGTGCAAGAGAACATTTGTAAGGAAGTATGCGCATAAGCTTACTCTAAATTTACATTGATGTTTGTATTTATGGGAGGAGGTTATATGCCATTTTTGCTTTAAAGAGTAACGTCCCACTGGTAAAACTAACTTTCCAAATGTTTGCCTTCGCAGGAATGGCCCCGAGGAAGCTTGCCTCAAAGAGGTCCAGGAAGGACAAGGTGGCCGAAGGAACTAGTTCCGCCCCGGAGTACGACAGTCACCGCTTTAGGAGCGTTGTACACCAGCAGCGCTTCGAAGCCATTAAGGGATGGTCGTTTCTCCGGGAGCGACGCGTCCAGCTCAAGGACGACGAGTATACTGATTTCCAGGAAGAAATAGGGCGCCGGCGGTGGGCACCACTGGTTACTCCCATGGCCAAGTTTGATCCAGAAATAGTCCTTGAGTTTTATGCCAATGCTTGGCCAACAGAGGAGGGCGTGCGTGACATGAGATCCTGGGTTAGGGGTCAGTGGATCCCGTTCGATGCCGACGCTATCAGCCAGCTCCTGGGATATCCGATGGTATTGGAAGAGGGCCAGGAATGCGAGTATGGCCAGAGGAGGAACCGGTCTGATGGGTTCGATGAGGAGGCCATCGCCCAGCTGCTATGTATACCGGGGCAAGATTTTGCCCGGACTGTTGCAGGAAGGCGAGTGCGAATCATGCGCACCAACATGACCACCCTGACCCAGATATGGATGACGTTGCTCCTCAGCAACATCCTGCCCACCGATCATAATTCCGACCTCCCCATGCCGAAGTGCCAGCTGGTGTACGCCATCCTGACACGGATGAGCATCCATGTGGCTCAGTTGATCGCTGATGCCATCTATATTTTTGCAGGTATGACGCCCACTAGGCACCCTTTGGTATCCCAACAGGGCTCTGGGATTCCCCGCACTGATCACAGGACTCTGCCAGTCGTTCGGAGTCCCCGTTGCACCTACCAAGGTGATTCGGCCGCCCATCACCCGGGCTTTTATTGAGAAGTACTGTACCCAGAGACAGGCTCAGGGTGATGCTCCACAGGCCGCAGGCGCGCCGCCACCACCTCATCAGGCTGGCCAGGCTGGGGCATTTGACATAGAGCAGTATTTACGGCATTTGGTTCGCCAGCAGGCGGCCAACCACCGAGCACATGTACGGACCCATGACTGTCTGTACCAGATGAGCCTTAGCATGCAGAGCCAGGGCTTCGCTTCTTTTTCATGCCCTACTCCAGACCAGTTCAGGGCAGAGGTAGCATGGCCCGGAGATTGGCCCGAGGCCCAAGCAGGAGAGGCGCCCCCGGAAGCTCCCGACGATGGAGAAGAAGCCCACGAGGATGAGGAGATGGCCGATTTGCTTGACTTCTTGGGAGGGAGTGGAGACACGTGACTGGGAGATCCCCAGATTCATGTTTTCTTTTATATTTCTTTTGTCATTTTTATTCTATGTTATTGTTTTGACTTGAGAGACTAACGTTTGTTTTTGTTGTTTCGATTGTCATTTGTACAGCGCATACATTTTTGTTTAGGTTGTTGCGTTAGTATTTATATATCACTACTATCAATGATGTTTGAAATTCTGGAACCGTGTAGAGTTCTTCGTTTAGGAACATCGTCCAAAAGTATATATGTAAAATAAACAAAAAAAAAAAATCATGATAAAAATAAAAATAGAAAAGAAAAGAAAATGAAATGGAAAAGAGAACAAAAAGGAAAGAAGAGGGCAAGTAAAGAAAAAGAGAGCAAATAAGAAAAAAAAGGGGCAAGTAAGGAAAAAGGTAGAAAAAAGAAAAAATAAGTTGTTAAGCTGAAAAACCAACATGCTTTTGAAAAGAGACGATTTCCAACTTTTCTTTGAAAAAATTCATTGATCATAACCAATTTTTGGAAAATGTGTATACACCTGAAGGGTGAATGCTGTGAAGATTTTCCCAGACGCCCGAAATGGACTCGGATGAATGCACAAATTGATAAAAGAACATATTTTGGAAACATTGGGTTGATTAAAATAGAGGAAATGAATCCTGAGCCCTAGCATCACATGACCATAAAGATTTGACACTTGAGTGTCCGCATAGGTGCATGCATGACCAGTTTTGCATAAAGTTTCTAAATCATCATTTTTGCATTTGTGTCATGGAAATAATGTGGGGCATCCCTTTTTATCCTTGAACCAAACCAAACCCCGACATGTATCATGTCTAGCCATTCTACAAACCTTGAGCCAAAATCCTGACTCACCATGAACCTTGACCTAGGGTGAGAATGTCAATCCTTACCCTCGGGAGCAAAAAAGAAAAGAAGGAAAATTCCCCAATCAAAGAGTGGGAGAAAGCAAAAAAAGAAAAGAAGGAAAATTTCCAATCAAAGAGAAAGTCAAAAAGAAAAGAAAGAAAATTCCCAACCAAAGAATAGGAGAAAGTAAAAAAGGAAGGAAAGAAAGTTCTTGATCAAAGAACTAGAAGAAATGTGCAGAAAGGTCTTTTGACCAGACAATACCTGAACAATACAGAATTGTCACCAAATGAACGAAAAAAGAAGGAAAGAGAACCACAACCTAAAATAGTCTTCTCCCTTTGATTACCAACCAGAATCCCGTGCGCTAGCGACTTTTTTTCTCGCCCCGCACTAAACAAAAAAAAAACAGAAAAAGAAAAAGCCAGAAAAATCAAAAGCCAAAAACACACAAAAGCCGAAAGAAGAAACCGCCTAAAGAACCCATTCCCAAGGGAAGCCCTATTGATCCATGATCACGCGTGTAATTTTTGATTTGATAGGAAATAATTTGCAAAGTCAAGTCATGACATATCTATGGTTCGGAATTAGGATGAAACACTTACCTGTGCGAGATTGATACACTTTGAGTAGATTTCTTCTATTTTCGTCGAACCCAGTGTTTCCTCTAAATGGTCATTTAGAAACGAAATGCTAACATCCAAGATCTCATTTATGGTTATGGGGGATCCCATCAGCAGACTCTCCTTCCCTGGTAGGCGCATTGTTTGTCACTCAAAAAAGCATATGCTGCTCTAAATCAGTTGGAATATTTGTCTCTTTGCTAAAACATGTTTGCATTTTAGTGGAGAAAACAACGAGACTTTTTCAAGTCTCACAAGTTATCCAGAACTACGTAGGTCTGAATTCCTCATTGGAGGATACGTAGGAGCAAGAGCCTCGCTTTTGTCGACCACACCGCCTTTTGTTGTCATGACTCAAGAGCTGGTAGCCCGCGGAGATACCTTACGGTTATCCGCACCCTTTTTGTCATCCAGAGGCGGCGGGCCCGATGACAAGCAGAGACCAAGTTTGGTCATTCTGCACCCATGATACGCGGAGATACCTTATGGTTATTCGCACCCTTTTGTTATCCAGAGGCGGCGGGCCCGATGACAAGCAGAGACCAAGTTTGGTCATTCTGCACCCATGATACGCGGAGATACCTTATGGTTATTCGCACCCTTTTGTCATCCAGAGGCGGCGGGCCCGATGACAAGCAGAGACCAAGTTTGGTCATTCTGCACCCATGATACGCGGAGATACCTTATGGTTATTCGCACCCTTTTGTCATCCAGAGGCGGCGGGCCCGATGACAAGCAGAGACCAAGTTTGGTCATTCTGCACCCATGATACGCGGAGATACCTTATGGTTATTCGCACCCTTTTGTCATCCAGAGGCGGCGGGCCCGATGACAAGCAGAGACCAAGTTTGGTCATTCTGCACCCATGATACGCGGAGATACCTTATGGTTATTCGCACCCTTTTGTCATCCAGAGGCGGCGGGCCCGATGACAAGCAGAGACCAAGTTTGGTCATTCTGCACCCATGATACGCGGAGATACCTTACGGTTATCCGCACCCTTTTTGTCATCCAGAGGCGGCGGGCCCGATGACAAGCAGAGACCAAGTTTGGTCATTCTGCACCCATGATACGCGGAGATACCTTATGGTTATTCGCACCCTTTTGTCATCCAGAGGCGGCGGGCCCGATGACAAGCAGAGACCAAGTTTGGTCATTCTGCACCCATGATACGCGGAGATACCTTATGGTTATTCGCACCCTTTTGTCATCCAGAGGCGGCGGGCCCGATGACAAGCAGAGACCAAGTTTGGTCATTCTGCACCCATGATACGCGGAGATACCTTATGGTTATTCGCACCCTTTTGTCATCCAGAGGCGGCGGGCCCGATGACAAGCAGAGACCACGTTTGGTCATTCTGCACCCATGATACGCGGAGATACCTTATGGTTATTCGCACCCTTTTGTCATCCAGAGGCGGCGGGCCTGATGACAAGCAGAGACCAAGTTTGGTCATTCTGCACCCTTGTATCATCCAGAGGCGGCGGGCCCGATGATACGCGGAGATACCTTACGGTTATTCACACCCTTTTGTCATCCAGAGGCGGCGGGCCCGATGACAAGCAGAAACCAAGTTTGGTCATTCTGCACCCTTGTATCATCCAGAGGCGGCGGGCCCGATGATACGCGGAAATACCCGAGTGGTTATCCGTATAAACATTCTTTTGCTATCTGTAAGACAGAACGCTTGATAGCATGCAGAGGCTGACATAGTCTTCTGCACCTTTTGTTCCTCCGGGAACAACAAGTCTTTTACATGCGGAAATTTCATGGTCGCCCGCGACTCTCGTCAACCGAGAGGAACGAAATTAGTGTCATACACTGATTTTTGGGGACCTTTGCTTGATGACAAGCGACCATTCTTTGGTCCTTGAGAGGTGCTTGTCACCCATCATTAGGCAATTTGTGAAATTCTAGGAACGACAAGTCATGGTCACCCGCGACTCTCGTCAACCGAGAGGAGCGAAATTAGTGTCATACACTGATTTTCGGGGACCTTTGCTTGATGACATGCGACCATTCTTTGGTCCTTGTGAGGTGCTTGGCACCCATCATTAGGCAATTTGTGAAATTTTGGGAACAACAAGTCATTTGCATGTGGAAATTTTATGGTCACCTGCGACTCTCGTCAAATTGAGAGGAACGAAATTAGTGTCTTATCTTTACTTTCCTTTTATCTCCAATAAAAGACAAGTAAAGAGGGGCAACTGTCATACCCTAATTTCGTCCGGGGACCTTTGCTGGATGACGTGCGACCATTCTTTGGTCCTTGAGAGGTGCTTGGCACCCATCATTAGGCAATTTGTGAAATTCCAGGACATGCCGAAAAACCAAAAAAATATTGATGCACAATCCGTAAGTTTCCGTGACACACCGGAAATCAAATGGAAGCATCGTTGCATAATTAAGTGAGGTTCCGTAACATTCCGTAAGTCAAAAAGGGGATGATTATGTAATCCGCAAGGTTCCGTAACATTACGGAAAGAAAACAAGTATCGTTACGAAATTCGTAAGTTTCCGTAACTTTACGAAAAAAGAATCACCAAAAAATAGCAGAGGGGGGTGTACTTAGTAAAAATGGGGGTGCAAATAGCACCCAGGCCCATTTGGGCCCTCCAGAAGATTCCTCCAGAAGGCGGTTGCTTCTGGAGGAAGCAACCCTGCTCGCCTGGGCGAGCTGGGCGGCAACCACCTCCCCTATTTTGCTATAAATAGGGGAGGAAGTGAAGAAGGAAGGGGTCCAGCCCCTTAGGCACTTCTCTCTCTTTCGAATTTGCTTGGAAAAATTGTTTCCGTGAAGAAAATCTAAGCCGAGGCGCTTCCGAAGCGTTTCCGTAACGTTTTCCGTGAGGAATCTCGCAAAGGTTTCAACCGTTCTTCGACGTTCTTCATTCGTTCTTCATCGTTCTTCGATCTTCAACGGGTAAGTACCTCGAACCAAGCTTTTCGATTCATTCTATGTACCCGTAGTGGTCCACATTGTGTCTCGTGCATTTTTATTCTCGTTTTGTTTACTTTTTGTACCCCCTGTTGACGTGCTTAAGCCATTTTACTTAAGTCATTTCTCGCTTAACTTAAAAATAAAATAAATTTCCACCGAACGTTTGAATTGTATTATCCATTAACTTCGGTTAAAATAAATTCCGACCGTTCGGTCATGCCGTAACCACGTTGGAAATCAAAAAGAGGTAAAAAAATAATATAATAATCAAAAAAACATCTTTAGGTAAAATAAAGCGGAAGATCAATCGGACGTTTTCTCTTTGGGATTTCTCATTCTTAATCGAATTGATTAATAACTAAAGTGAAACTAAGGCTAAAATCAAACTCGCCTAGTCAAGCTCGTCCACAAAAATAGGCTTTTGAAGTTCGTCATTTCATTTTCTCACTAAGTAAAATGGATCATTTTTAAGGTCCAACGCCTTAAAATGATCACCTCTTAAAATAAAAAAGAATCACTTGATAAGAAAGAACTACGTAGGTCTGAGTTCCTCATTGAGGATACGTAGGAGCAAAAGCCCCGCTTTTGTCGACCACCCCAAGAGATCGTTAATGGTCCAATGCCTTAACGTTTCTCTCCTTTCAAAAAAACAAGAGATCGTTAATGGTCCAATGCCTTAACGTTTCTCTCCTTTCAAAAACAAGAGATTGTTAATGGTCCAACGCCTTAACGTTTCTCCCCTTTCAAAATCAAAAGACCGTTTAATGGTTCAACACCTTAAATGACCTTTTGTTCAATAAAAACATATTTTGCAAAAAAGACAAAAACAAACTTAACCAAACACTTTGTTCCAAAAGAACTACGTAGGTCTGATTTTCTCATCCCAAATTGAGGAATACGTAGGAGCAAAGGGAAACACCCTTGTCGACCACAAAAAAGAAAAAATATAAAAAGGGTATAAAGGATATAAGAACATAAAAGGGAACATAAAAATCAAAGTCATGTTTGCACATTCGATTAAAGGCTGCCGTCCCTTGGGACGGGCATGCGGGGTGCTAATACCTTCCCCGTGCGTAAATACAACTCCCGAACCTTTCACTTAAAAGTTCGTAGATCGCGTCTTTTCCGGTTTTTCCGACGTTTTCCTCAAATAAACGTTGGTGGCGACTCCGCGCGTATTCCTTTCGTGGAACACGCATCCCGCGAGTCACGCGTCGCCCTCCCGCCGAAGGGTAGGTTGCGACAGTGTGCTAGATTTCAATTAAATCCCAAAGAATCACATCTTAGTGCCCTTCAGAGAATTATAAGATATCTGTTAGGCACTATGAATATAGGTTTATGGTATCATAAGAATTCCATATGCAACTTAATAGGATATTCTGATTCTATTTTGTTGATTCTAAAATAGATAAAAAGAGCACAAGTGGAACTTGTCATTTCATTGGATCTGCTCTAGTTTCTTGGCATAGTAAGAAACAAAATAGCGTTGTTTTATCCACTACTGAGGCGAAATATATTTCTGCTGGCAGTTGTTATGCTCAAATACTGATGCAATCCTACCCCGCAAGGGCATTGGATAGAAGACTCCAAGTAGATTGGGCCAGAGATCCAAGGGAAGGCCCTAGGGTTCTCATGAGCCTTAGGGTATATTTTGAGCCCATGGGCTATGTATGAGCCTGCTTATCTTTGTAAATATTAGAATATGTTTTTTTTCCTTCGTTTAGGCCATGTATTTTGGTCATTCTAGTAGTATAGGGTTTTAGCCTTGTATTGCGAGGTATTTTGAGTGGTCTTTGTAGTAGGGACTATTTTTGTATTTTCATGTATTTTGTCATGGGGGTGAGCTTAGCTATTATAGGGGGTGTGTATCTAAGTTCTAGCTTCTCATCTCAAGGAGGTGTGTGTAGCTAAGCTCTAGCTTCTTTAGGAATCTTTTCAAGGAAGCTTCTCAAGGAGGTGAGCTTAGTTATTAGAGGGGTGTGTGTAGCTAAGCTTTAGCTTCTCAAGGAAGTTTTCTCAAAGAAGCTTCTCAAGGAAGTTTTCTCAAGAAAGCTTCTCAAGGAAGCTACCTAGTCTATAAATAGAAACATGTGTAACACTTGTTGTAACTTTGATGAATGAAAGTCTTGTGAGACACAACTCAAAGTTCAACTTCTCTCCCTTTTTCTTCCTTCAATTTCGTGCCGCCCCCTCTCTCTTTCTCTCCCTCTTTCTTTTCCTCCATTGAAGCATCCTCTCCAAGCTTCTTATCCAAGGCTCATCTTGGTGGTGAAGCTCCTTCTTCCATGGCTTATTCCTTAATGGATGGCGCCTCCTCTCACCTCTTTTCCTTTGTCTTCCGCTGCATCTCCATGGTGGAAAATCACCATTAAAGGACCCCATTGAAGCTCAAAGATCCAGCCTCCATAGAAGCCCCACAAGCAAGCTTCCATCAAGTTGTAATCAGAGCACAAGAGCTTCAAGTAGGTGCTCCTTAAACCTCCATTAATTTTTTGCTTTACCTTCTCTTCCATTGTTGTTTCATCATTTTTTTCTCCATGTATCTCCTCACATGTCTTGTGCTAAATGTTGTTAACATGATTCTTTAGAGTTTCCACCGATTAAACTTGCTATAGAAAATAGATTTGATTTTCTATGGTTCAAATTTCTTGTTCTTGTTCTTGAACCATGAATTGTGTTGAGTTTAGGTTCCTTTGAGTTTTGTCTTGTTATTTTTTGTGGCTGAAAACTAAATCATAAAATTCTTACAAAAATATTAAAGTAGAAGAAATCCTCAAAAATCTAGAGTGACTTGTTCACCTATTGTAGTTTTGTCATAGAAGTCATGTCTAGTCATGAAACTTGTCACATAAGATTTCTTATGTTGTGCTGAATTTTATTTTCTTGTTTCTTTGTCTAACTCATTTGTTCATGAGTGTATGAAATTCTTTTAGCCTATTATTTGATTTGAGTCAAATATTTCATGTTAATTACTCCTTAACATGTTCATGCAAAATTCTTAGAGAGTCTTTGATTGTGAACCTTTTCTTGAACTTTTAGGTTTCCTTGTGATTGTGTCTATTGTGAATTTGAGTTTTGGTGATTGAATTGCTGGCTGAAATGTTGATCCTAAGTGAATATTGAACTCCTAAAACTGTGGTAAACAATACTAGTGAGTTCAACAGACATAGGAAGGTTGAAAGTAAGCCCAAGGCAATCAATATACCATGCTTAAAAAAAAAATCGCTGGTGCTGGCAGCTTGGACATACAAACTTGTAAAAATTACTGAGAATTGGTTACTTCGAATTTTGAGATGAAATTTTTACTTAATTTTCTAGACATCTGGAAAAAAAGTTAGAAAAAAAAAGAAAAAAGGGATTTGGATAAAAGTAAAAAATACGAAAAATCACACAAGTTGGCAGGAAAATCAGTATCCAGAAAAAAAAAAGGTGAAAGGGAAGTGTGCTTATTGTTTTGGCTCAAAATTTATTCTACAATTGAAAATTTCAATTGGAAATTAGTGTGAAGACAAGTGCCAAAGCTTGAGGTTTGTTGAGTCTTTTTTTTTAGTTTTTTTTTACTCTACTCTAGAGCCATTCTAAGTTTCTCTTTTAGTCCTAGCTTGCTTCTATGTCCTTTTCATTGCTTTAATTGTTGAATAATCCTTGAAAAATTGTCTTGTTAAAACTCCATTGGTTTAGCTTTCATTTCATTTTTTTTTTGTCTTTGGTTATTGCTTGTCTCTTTGTTTCCTTGTTTGTGAGTTGCCATATAGGGAATTGGAAAGGAGGATTGGTGTCATCCCTTGAAGAATTTGAGTCAAGAAGCAAGGGACCAACCCCCTTAAGAGCTATTGGACTAAGAAGTACTCCAAATTGAGTGAATCACCAAAGAGAGAACAACCACCAAAATTGAGGACATTTTGTAATTTTTAATTTGCAATTTACTTACCTTCATTGCTTTCAAGTTTTGTAACAAAAAGGCCTTTCATTGGAAGTGTGCTGGGAGCCTCCAATAGGTTACCAAACTTCCAGTTGTGTGTAATAATTTTAGGCAATTTTTCCTTAGGATAGTGAGTGTTTTGTTGGGAACCTTGAATTTGGTTATCCAAACACTCTTAGGATTCACCTAGTTTACTTTTCTTGCTTACTTTCATAGCTTATTTCCTTTACCTTCCATTGTCAAACCGCCTAGATAGCTTGCATTTTACCAATTAGTTTTTTCCCTTATCATTCACACCTCTTTTAGTGTTTATTTTGGTTCCTTTCAACCATAGTTTCTTTTACCTTTTGTTTTCAAACCTCCAACAAGAATGAACCACAACTTAGGAACCAACATGAGTTGAGTTTTAATGGCGAGGGTATTAGTCATAAAGACCCTTTATCTAGAATCTTAGATGAGTTGAGTTCCCTCAAGTTATGGAAAGAAAAACAAGAGAGAAAATAAAAAGGAAAAAAAAGAGTGGAAGAAATAAGTCAAGATGAAAGAAAGAAAATAAGAGAGGAAGAAAGAAGAAAAATAATGAAAGAAATGAAAAGAGAAAAACATGCCTCCTATAGTAGTCATAACTCTTGCAAGAGCCTAAGTGAAGAACTTCGTGACTATTACGAAGAAAGACATAGGTCACATCTTAGACCTCACTCCCATAGAAGAGAAAAGGAAAGAAAGCCTCAAGAGGCTAACATTAACCTCCCATACTTCCATGGGAAGGACAATGTAGAGGCTAACTTAGTTTGGGAAATAAGGGTAGAGCAACAACTTAAAAAGAAGTCTACGTCAAAATCTTATGGCTCTCACTCTTATCCAAAGAAAGACCAAGGTCAAGGCATCTTAGGGGTGACACCTTCTAAGCCCAAAGATGATAAGGGGAAGACAATAGAAAAACAAGCCCCTAAGGCTAGTATGCAAGAGAAAACTAGCTCTATAAAGTGCTTTAAATGTCTTGGAAGAGGACACATTACTTCTCAATGCCCCACCATAAAAACCATGATTATAAGGGGCCAAGACATTTATAGTAGCCAAGATGAGGCTACTACTTCACCTTCCTCTAGTGAAAGTGAAGAAGCAAAATGGGAAGAATCTAGTGAAGAAATCTACCCCCAAGAAGAAGGACAACCATTAGTGGTTAAAGAAAAGTGTAAGGAGGTAAGTGTCTCCTCAAAGAGTTTAGCTAAGAAGGAAACTCATTTTACAATAAAGACAAACATTAAAGAAACTTTCCCTCTTAGACAAACTCCATATTTTCTCTTTTGTAAAAAGACACTTGCTAGCATTGCCACACCTCTTGGGCTTGAGTTTATTCCTCAAGTAAAAAAGTTGTTGGATGAGGGTTTGGTTCGCAAGAGCTTAAATCCTTGTGCTTTGTTGGTGCCCAAAATAGGTATTATTAGGCACCAAGTCCCTAAAATAGGTGGTATGATGAATGTTTTGAGTGGTGCAACCCTCTTTTGTAAAATCACTCGTACACCTAACATCTTTATGGTGTGTGTACATAGGGACCCATTAGGTAGGTTTGTTCTTATTTTTAGTTTCAATAAAAACTTAGGTACTCATATGGGACACCTTAGGTTTGTCATACTTTTTGGTAGGAATAATCAATATGAAAATATAGAAAAAGGTATGTTTTATTGTGTTACTTTTCTTAATTTTTCAAATAGTGATCAAGGGGTTCCCATGAACCCTAAGAGAATAAAGGTCATTCCTGAGTGGCCCACTCCACCAAGTATAAGAAAAATTTGGGGCTTCCATGACTTAACAAACTTTTACAAAAGGTTTGTCCCATATTTTTCTATACTTGTAGCACCACTCATTGAGTTGGTGACAAACCATGTTCCTTCATGGGAAGATGCCCAGGAAATGGGTTTTCAGACCTTACCTTACTTCAACATACCAAACACCACTAATGTATATGTTTTTGTTCTTTTTACAGGTGTTAAGGGAAGGAGCTCAGAGTATGAAGAACCTCGGGATTTGAGGTCAAATCCTTTCCAAGGTGAAGGGAATGATGCAATCCTACCCCGCAAGGGCATTGGATAGAAGACTCCAAGTAGATTGGGCCAGAGATCCAAGGGAAGGCCCTAGGGTTCTCATGAGCCTTAGGGTAGATTTTGAGCCCATGGGCTATGTATGAGCCCGCTTATCTTTGTAAATATTAGAATAGGTTTTTTTTTCCTTCGTTTAGGCCTTGTATTTTGGCCATTCTAGTAGTATAGGGTTTTAGCCTTGTATTGCGAGGCATTTTGAGTAGTCTTTGTAGTAGGGACTTTTTTTTGTATTTTCTTGTATTTTATCATGGGGGTGAGCTTAGCTATTATAGGGGGTGTGTATCTAAGTTCTAGTTTCTCATCTCAAGGAGGTGAGCTTAGCTATTAGAGAGGTGTGTGTAGCTAAGCTCTAGCTTCTTTAGGAATCTTTTCAAGGAAGCTTCTCAAGGAGGTGAGCTTAGTTATTAGAGGGGTGTGTGTAGCTAAGCTTTAGCTTCTCAAGGAAGTTTTCTCAAAGAAGCTTCTCAAGGAAGTTTTCTCAAAGAAGCTTCTCAAGGAAGTTTTCTCAAAGAAGCTTCTCAAGGAAGTTTTCTCAAGAAAGCTTCTCAAGGAAGCTACCTAGTCTATAAATAGAAACATGTGTAACACTTGTTGTAACTTTGATGAATGAAAGTCTTGTGAGACACAACTCAAAGTTCAACTTCTCTCCCTTTTTCTTCCTTCAATTTCGTGCCCCCCTCTCTCTTTCTCTCCCTCTTTCTTTTCCTCCATTGAAGCATCCTCTCCAAGCTTCTTATCCAAGGCTCATCTTGGTGGTGAAGCTCCTTCTTCCATGGCTTATTCCTTAATGGATGGCACCTCCTCTCACCTCTTTTCCTTTGTCTTCCGCTGCATCTCCATGGTGGAAAATCACCATTAAAGGACCCCATTGAAGCTCAAAGATCCAGCCTCCATAGAAGCCCCACAAGCAAGCTTCCATCAAATACTTTGGATGAAACAACAACTTTCTGATTATGGAATATTTCTTGATCATATTCCTATAAGATGTGATAACACGGGTTCTATAAATCTATCTAAGAACCCTGTTCGGCACTCAAGAACCAAACACATAGAAATAAGACATCATTTCTTGAGAGATTATGTTCAAAAGGGAGATTGTGTTCTAGAATTCGTTGATACAAAGAATCAGTTAGCTGATATCTTTACAAAACCTCTCCATAAAGAAACGTTCTTTGCTATTAGAAGAGAATTAGGTCTTTTAGATATCAATGATCTAGACAAGTAGGTAACTCATTGAGCTTTGTCCTCCTTATGTTCAATATATTGTCTTTGAGTGTAGTTGTTAGTGTTATTAATAGTCATATTAATTGTTGTTTGTCTTTTAATAATTGTCCTTGATTACCTTTGTTTGAATTATTAATAGTAATATAAGTTATTGTGTATAGTTAATTGATTGTTAGATTGATTTGATTTGTTTTTGTTTGATGATTATTGATTGAATGTGTTTGATTGTGCTTGTTGATTGAATGCATTTGATTGTGCTTGATTATCATAGTAAAGTGTGTATTTTACTTAAGAATAGTTACTTTTAGTTGAAAAATCCTTATTTAAGGGTCTGGTAATCGATTACCATTCCTTGTAATCGATTACCTTAGAACAGCAAGGCTGTAATCGATTACAGAAGCCTGTAAATAGTTATAGGGTACTCCTGTAATCGATTACAAGGGTCTGTAATCGATTACAAAGCGTCCCTGTCTATAAATATTTGCATTTTCGCAGAACCTTCATTCTTCCCTTTCGTGTGACGGTGCAAAACCTTCCCCAATCTTCAAATCCGCGTATCTCTCACATTTCTTAACCAAATCACTTCAAACAAAACCCATTCTTCATCTTTTTCAATTCTCTTCCAAACCCACCGATCAAAATTAGCCGAAACACCTTCAAATGGCAGAATCATCAAAGAAGCGAAAGGGATCTTCCTCCACCACCACCTATTCCTGACGAACGTACCCCATCTCCTCCACCACAACGGGATGATTCCTTTTCTCTTCTGACTAAAGTACTCATAGAGCTCCGCGACCTTCGAGCTTTTGTGGGTGAGCGTTTTGATGCCATGGATACAGGGATCACTCGACTCGAAGATGATATAAGCTTCATCAGGCGTTGCTTCAATCCCCTGGCCGACTCTTAGTTATTTTTCTTATGTTTTATTTCCTTAAGCTTTGTGGTTATTTCTTTAAGCCTTGTATTTTGGCTTTTATTGCTTCATACTTTGGTTATGGTTGTCTTGGATGTTTACCATTTTGTTTTGCTGTGTGTTTGGTTATTTTAGACTTTGTTTTGGATGGTTAAGACTTGCTTGGTTTATTCTATGGATTGAATCAGTTTATGGATGAATTGTGCTATGATCTTGATGTTGCCTTAGTTCCTTTCTCCAGGCGTTTTTGGCTTTTTGATGTTGCCAAAGGGGGAGAGAACAAGGGTAGAATTTATCATGAACTTAGGCATAAATTCCAATCTTAAGGGGGAGTAAGGGTTGTGAGCACGCATTATCAAATTGTATATTGTTTATCTTGATTTCAGATTATTGTCATCATCAAAAAATGGGAGATTGTAGAAGCATATATGATGTGAAGTTTTGATGATGCCAAAGATGAGTGCAATTCAAGTCAAGAATCCAAAAATTCAAGAAGAACAATGTACTTAGTTCCTAGGATCTTAGAAAGAATTCCTTAATCGATGCTGCACAGGTTTGGCTAAAGGATATTTTACAAAAGCTTTTTGAGATTTCAAAAATATGATATTTTCTCTCTGGTAATCGATTACCAGTGGCAAAATTGATTTCCAAAACTGTTTTACAAGTTTCGAATTTGATTTCAAAAGGCTGTAATCGTTATGCACAGTATGTAATCGATTACCAGAAGTTTAAATTGTTTGTAACAGCTTTTAGAAATTTGAATTTAAATTTCAAAAGCTTGTAATCAATTAAATCATTTGTGTAATCGATTACCAGACATAAAAATTCAAATTTCAAGTCTGAAGAGTCACAACTCTTTAGAAACTAACTGTGTAATTGATTACCACATTTATGTAATTGATTATCAGTAAGGAATTTTCGAAAATAACTCTCAAGAGTCACAACTTTTCAAGAAGTTTTTGAATGGCCATCAAATGCCTATAAATAGGTTTAGAGTTTTTCTGAATAACATTGTCTTATCACTCTCAAAATATTCCTTGGCCAAAATACTTGCAAATTCAATAAGGAATCTTGATTGATCTTCAATTGTAATATCCTTTTCTTAAAGAGAGAAAATTCTTCTTCTTCTTCTTATTCAAAGAGATCTGTTTAAGAGACCGAGGGTCTCTAGTTGTAAGGATTTCTGAACACAAGGGAAGGGTGTCCCTGTGTGGTTCAGACTTTCTAAAAGGCATTTTACAAGATAGTGGAAATCTCAAGCGGGTTGCTTACGGACTGGATGTAGGCATAGGACGTGGCCGAACCAGTATAAAATCTGAGTTTGCATTCTCTTTTCCCTTAAACTTCTTTTATTTATTGCTATTTATCTTTTGCTTTAAAGAAGTTTATTTTGAATTGTCTTTTGAGTAATTCATATTAAGGGTGCAGTGTTAATCCAAAAAGAGAGTTAAATTTTAATTGGGAATAACTTTTGTATCTTAATTCATATTAAGGGTGCAGTGTTAATCCACTTGTCCAACATTTGGCAAACGGCCTATGACATTGACAACAACGTCAATAATAAATATTCGAATATGTAAGAAAAAATTATATTAGTCAATTGCAAATATATTGTACCATTGCATGTTGTGGCATGCCTGCATCAACAGTTGCAGGTGCAGGTGGTTGTGGCATAGTTGCTGTATGAACATGCAACACAAGTGGATCTGACATAATTGATGTCTAATCATGCACCAGGGGTGGATGTCTAGGAGGCTTCCCCACCAGTGGTGGACTCATGAATGGATGAGATATCATATAAAACCACTCCTTATAGCCTGGAGCACACTGACCAGGAAAAGTACAAAAGTCTCTAACCAGTGCAAGGTATTGAGAAAACTGAAGTCATCTATCATCAATCTCCTTTGTGGATAAAGATGGAGAAGTATAAAGTGGAGGAATGGACTAAACATAACCAATCTATTGTAATACCCTCTTTGGTAGGTGTCTAACAATAGATGGACCCCATCTGATATGTCCAGAAAATAGTGAAATGAGCTTAAATTCTTTGAAACCATGGTGATTACCATAAGGTAACCAAAAAACAGCATCCGACGCCAACCTATCCAAGCACTTACGATAGATGGTCACTGGTAATGCCTTCCCACACTTCCAACGATAAGACGTGGTTTCCTCTCATGGTAGTCCTCATCAACAGTAATATTTCCAATAGTTGGCAAATACTCGTAGATCCAAGACTACATATATTAAAAAATACCAATAAGATCAAATTCTAATCAATAGTACATATAAAGTTTAAAACAAATAACAATGATAAAAATCAATATAATTACCTACAATAGAGTGATATATCCTACAAGATGTTTAGTCGAATGCTTGGACGCAACACTTAGATTCCCATACATATGGGCTAGTGTAGCCCTTCTCCATGAAAACCCTCCAGATTGATTAAGGTCACAAAATGCGTCCAAGAATACCATACTGATATATGTGACACTCTTATTAGAAAATAGTATGCAACCTACAAGATGCAACAAATATGTTCTAGCTGCTAGTGTCCATTGCCTTGCGTCACATTTGCTACCATAAATGTCTCGCAACCAGGCTAGGCGAACATATGCCCCTCTACATTGCTTTGTTTCATCAATTGCTTCTTGTCTAGTCACTTCAAGCAACTCAACTAACAACTCCACAACCTCCTCTACATCAATTGCATCATAGGTATGGAACGCAACTGCAACGGGTAGATGTAATAATGATGCCACATCATCAAGTGTTATACTCATATTTCCTATGGGTAGATGGAAACTACTAGTTTCCTTGTGCCACCTCTCTACAAAAGTAGACAAAAGTCCTCTGTCTTATATGTCCAATGAACATGTAATCAGAGAACTTAAGCCTGTAGTAGCCCCTATACCTTCAATCTCAGGTGCAGGCCTTCCAAATTTCTCCACCTTCCTCCCATTAGAGGCCAACTTCAACTCAGTACGTTCCTGCAAATAATTAAAATTAATCAGGTAAATTAAAATGACAAATAGTTATTTAGATATGTTATAATTAAACAAATAACTACCTCTCATGCCCATACTTTGGCTATCACATGATTAGCATATGACATCAACACTGATGTATCTTGGGGCCCGCCTAGAAAACCTTGAGAATCTGCAGCTACATTATCTGTAATTGGATTGTGAGGCTCCTTGTTAGACTTTTGGCAAGCGTACCAATTGTTGTTGTAGGTTACGGATTTGTAAAAATAGATCATCTCCACAGGGACTTGAGTTACTTAATTCATTCAGATAAAGGTTATCAGTTCAATAGTTATGTATAAGTTTAGTCAAAATATCATGGGTTTGTTTAGATAACGGAAGATAACTTAAAGTAACAAAAATTATGGAAATAATAGAATTTAATGCGTCAGAAATACGTAAAATTATGGAAACAATAAAAATGAAGTTAATTAATTCAGGAAAACGTAGGATTAGATTTCATCATTCATATCCTCGGTATCCTAATAAGATGAACATGTATGAATCATTTTCTAACATTATTGATGCACACATTAAGTTACCCCGAGTCGATCCCTCACTCTCGAGACCTAAGAATATTTACCGAATATTGATCCCTCACATATGAAGTAAATAACCCATCATTACAATCATAATCTCATGCTTTTTACAACTAAAACATTATGCTTTATTCCTGGCAGCATAATGTGAAGAGTAACTTCATTCACTTTAAATTCTAACAGTACTTCCCAGTCAAATTTAAAATCCAATTTCATGAAACTAGTGATCAAATAGAATCAAGTATTACAAACAGAATGAAATCACCAATAATAAGTAGAAAAGATTCATGCATATATAATATCAAAAGAGATACATAAGGGTACAAAGATTACATCCAATCCTTAGGAAAAACTAACCGATCATTGTGCAGAGCACAAGACTAACAAGAGCAATGATGAAGGATGTGATCCACGGTCACAACTCTATAGTGCCCGGGCTCCACTTTCCACTTTCTTTTTTACTTCTTCATCTTCTCACATTTTCTCTCTGCTACTGGATGTCATTTTCAACTTCCTAAACATGGCTATTTATAGAAAATATCCATGAGATGCTAAGAAATTCGACCAAGCGAGTTGTAACTCGACCATGCAAGTTGGTTACTTATAGCTGAAGAAATCTGATTAGCCCAAGCGAGTTGGATGCCAGCTTGGGCAAATGAATGTCTGAAATCTTGAAAAAATGATCATTTTGTCCTTCGTTTTGACTTTGTTTCTAGATCTAACAAACAACCATCAAAACTTACAAAATCATGGATGAACCTTTCATATTTAACCAAAAACATTAGTAAATGTACAATATATATAAAACAACTAGATTAAGGGTAGTTTATAAGAAAACTATTACAATCGAAAGATAAGTGCCAATATTTTAATCCCAATAATAATTGAAATATGGAACTTATCACTCCTCATGAACCTCGTCAGCAGCATGATCCACATGCTCAATATCCTCTGCAACAGCTGCAGCTGCCCTTTGTCTACGTGCCGATGTTGTTGGCCTTCAATGCTGAGGGGCTTTTTCCTCATCACCACCTACCTGTCTACCTAAGGCTCTACCTAAAACTCTGCTCAAAGCCCGACGTAATCCTTTGGTTCTAACCATGATTTAAAAATTTGCACATTAATATCAATTAATGTCATCGTTCAAATAATAGTTGAGTTTCAACATTGATAAAAGAAAATATCTTTTCATTCTGTTACTAAAAAATTTACGATATTTTTAAACATATTTCGGTTATGTTTTTCTTCTAACCTACACTTTATTTACCAATAATACACATTCACTTCAACATTATGTTACCTAAAATCTACACTATCTTCTCTGTGTGCGATCAGAAAATTAGACATCCCCAACTAGTAGTCTAATAGTTCAAATCAACCCACAACTTCAACAAAATAGTCTTAAATTGATAATAAAACCATACTAATAAATGTTCTAAAACCATACTAGTATTTATTAAATGTAGTATATTTTAAGAAATGTAATAAAAAATGTTTAAATTAACTTTAAATGATTAATCAAACAAAGTAAAATATATCATCAAAATCAATGTACAAATTTATTTTAAATATATTATAATTAACTATTTAATTATTTTATAAATAACTATTCTAATACTTTTACATTTTTAAAAATCAATGTAGATATTAATTTTTAAATCTTTATACTTGAAATTACTATTTATATAAATATTTAATATTATTAATGTAATATTATTTATACAAATATATTAATAAATAACATTTTTCTTATACAATATTACCTATTTTTCTTATTTAACTAAATTTTCAAAAAATTACATGATAAAAATTTCAAATTTTGTTATTTAATTATTTTACATATAACTATTTTAAATATATAAAAGTATTAAAATAGTTATTTATAAAATAATTAAATAACAATTAATTTATACATTGATTTTTAAATATATACAAGTATTAGAATAGTTATTTATAAAATAATTAAAATATATAAAACTATACATATGTATGATTCATATGGATTGTCAATCCGTATAGTCATATGAATTACCATTTTGCATGCTCTATATCGATTGACAATATGCATGAATTAAACACAATAAAAAAATCCAGTCTCACCATTGACAACATAGACACGAGGATAGGGAGAGACTCACAGAGGAAGCACAAAGGAGGAAAAGAGGCACACATATGAAAACTTGGTAGCAAAGAGGATGGATACATGATGAAAAATTTTCCATGCAGGTCTCGGACCTGCAACCTTCATGTAATTAGCATGACACTCTAACCAACTAAACTAATAGGTCAATCATGTTAAAAAATAATTAATGTTGTTATATATAACACTAAATTTTTTAATGTATATTTAATACACATATAAGTTTACATAATAAATTTTGTAACAATTAATTTTGATATAATAATGTATTTTTTTACATATATAAATTTTAAATAAAATCATAGGTTTAAATAAAAACCATAGGCTTAATAAAAATTTATGTATGTAAAAAAATACATTATTAGATCAAAATTAATCATTACAAAATTTATTATGTAAACTTAGATGTGTATTAAATATACATTAAAAAATTTAGTGTTATATATAGTGATATTAATTATTTTTTAATATAATTGATTCATTAGCTCAGTTGATTAGAGTGTCGTACTAATAACACGAAGGTTGTAGGTTCGAGACCACATAGGTACATAAGGATATTTTTGGTTTTTCAGAAATATGCTAGGTGTAGGAAAATATATATTGGGTGCAGGAAGAAAATCTTTGGTTGAAATCTTTTTGTTAGTTGGATCATTTCTCCTATGGAATGGGCTTTTGCTTTGCGCACCTAGCATTATGCTTCTGCACCCAACAATATTTTGATATTTTGGAAATACCCCTCTTAGTTCTTCTTCTTCCTTTTACCTTTTTCTTTCACCTTCTTCACTCATTCATTCATTCATTTTGTTGGTTTCATTGCATTCGTTCATTCTCAGGAGAGGAGAGGTCCATTGTGTCTATTTTGGTCGAGCTAAAAGTCTTACGGATGTACGTTAGCAAGTGGTGGTCGTGGCGGTGGTTGGTGTGGTTGTTAACTGCAGAGGTAAGCTGCAACTTTTCTTTGATATAGTTTTTATTTTCTTTTGTGTGATAGTATATGTATGTGTGGTTTGGTGTCATTTGTTTGTCATTGAAATTTTTCAATGTTTTGTTAAGATGGACAAAGATCACTGGATGCATGACAATATAATGTCTGAAAAAGTTGATATGAATGTAGAAAATGAAGACGAACCTGGTGTGAAATTAGAACATATTGATTGTTCTTATGCCTTCAATACTTCTAAGGTGTTAAAATTAATATTTGTTGTTAAAGTAAATTAATGAATTTCCCTTGAAGACTGAAGATGTCTGAAATGCATTGTAGGTGTTTGCTAGCTGTGATGATGTTTTGAATTGGGCTTGATATGTTGCTTATGAAATTGGTTTTGTGCCAGGAAGAAAGATTTGGTAAGAACAGTTATGGACGGTAGAAAATGTGGGTGTCCCTTTAAGCTGCATGGGAAACCAGTGGTTGGTGGCGAATGATGGATGGTGAAGTTAATGTGTGGGAGTCACAATCATGAATTGGCCAAGTCATTACTTAGACATCCATATGCTAGTCGATTGACTAAGGATGAAAAGATTATTATTGTTGATATAAAAAAGTCAATGGTAAAACCAAAAAATATTCTGCTAATGTTGAAGGAGCACAATGCCAATGGTTATACAACAATCAAGAAAGTATACAATGCAAGAAATGCATACCATTCTTCCATAAAAGGCAATAATATTGAAATACAACAACTAATAAAGCTTCTTGAATAGGATCAATATATTCATTGGCATAGGTTGAAGGATGAAGATGTTGTACGTGATATCTTTTGGAGTCATCTTGATGCAGTCAAGCTATTCAATGCCTATAATTTGGTATTTTTGATAGATAGCAACTACAAAACAAATAGGTACACGCTTTTGTTACTTGACATTGCTGGTGTGACATCAACAGGGATGACATTCTCTGTTGCTTTTGCCTATTTGGAGGGAGAATGTCTAAATAATGTTGTTTGGGCTCTAGAACGCTTTCGAGTTCTTTTTCTCATACGTGATGCCCTCCCTGGAGTTATTGTTACCGACAAAGATATAACATTGATGAATGCAGTGAAAACTGTATTCCCTGAGTGTACCAACTTGTTGTGTTGGTTTCACATTGATAAGAATTTGAAGGCAAAGTGTAAATCCCTGGTTGGTCAAAAAAATGCATGAGATTATGTCATTGAAGCATGGGGGAGTTTGGTTGATTGTCCTTTTGAGGAAGAGTTTGATGAGTGCCTTAAGAATTTTGAAATTGCTTGTTTACCAGGGCCAATGTTTGTTGACTATGTCAACCAAACATGCATAATTTCCCACAAAGAAAGATTTGTTAAAACCTAAACGAATAAGGTCATGCACTTAGGAAACACAACAACTAACAGGTATGAAAGTTGTAAACTTTTTTTGTTGTTTAGGATTTAGGACTTAATGGATAAAAATAATTGTCTTTGTTTATTTTTTTGTGTATTTCATATGCAAGATTGAATCTACTCATTGGGCCTTAAAAAGACTATTACAAAATAGCCTTGGAGACCTATGTAGTGTTTGGGAAGCCATGAACAACATGATCACGTTGCAACACACTGAAATTAAGGCATTTTTTGAGACAAGTACACATGTGGATGAATATGTTTTTAAAGTTACCTTATACAAGAAACTACTTGACATGGTATTAAGGTATGTTTTAAACTAGATTGTTGTTGAGTATGAGCGTGTGAGTTATGCTGGTATTGACAGTTCTCATTATGGAAGTGTAATGAGAACCACTCATGGTCTTCCTTGTGCATGCGAGCTAGCTAGATATGTTGTTGGTAGCATGCCTTTGGGTGTAATCCATATGTTTTGGCGGAGGCTGAGTTTTTCAGACCATGGGTTATTTGAGCCCGAAGTAAGCATAACTGAAGAGATGGAAACCATATCCAAGTGGTTTGAAGAACTTGATGTATGTGGCAAAGTTACTCTAAAGAGTAAACTTCGAGAAATTGCCTATCCTAATCTAAAATCTATGTGTGCTCCTCCAAAAAAGGTCAAAACAAAAGGTGCTCACAAGAAACTGATGACCAAGCATCAAAGATCAATAAAGCGTGATCCGTCTTACTGGGAGTATGTTAATGCATTACATTCTATGCAAAATAGTAATTTTTCAATCAAACGTAGTGCATCATCATCTGGGTAAGCAAAACCAAGAAGGACCATGCTGATGTTGGATCAATTTCATCCATGCATTCATGATTCCATTGAAAACATTGTTGATGTCAAAGCTAATGGTAACTGTGAATATCGTGCAATTGTTGTCTTGTTAGGTATGTGTTAGTCGGTGAATACGACTAACTTTTGTGTATAAAACTTGTGTAAATTGTATCAAACTCCTCCAATTTATGGTTATTTTGTAGTGTTATAATTACTTTTTGTTAAAGATCGGTAATAAATATATAGTACTCCCATTTTGTGTATTTAATAATTATTTTCTCTCAATTTCAGGATAATTAGGCAAGTTTTGAAGTGCTGATTTTCACCCTCTCCCTAAGCCAATCTGCTGGCTTAGTGAGCTATCCGCTAAGCGCAACATTCCTCAGCTAAAGGCGAGGAAGAATCTGGAAGAAGGATAAGTTGTGCTTGTTCGCTGAGCGAAGGGCCATATCGCTAAGCGCACTGCTTCGGTCTATCCGCTGAGCGAGAAAAGCCGTGCTAAGCCAAAATTCACTAAGGCACGCTAAGCGGTTTAGAATTGCGCTAAGTGCACGAGCACGAACAAAGCCACCTATTTAAGCCTGAAATTAGATTTTTGAGGTGAGTTTGGCCTTTTCTTGAAGCTTCTGCATAATTGGAGAGTTCTAAAGAAAGAAAGGTCCAAGTTCCAGAGACTTGGAGAGTTTGGCCTGAAATCATAATAACTCTCAAACACAATCAATCATCAAACATTTCAAATTAAATTAATTAAATTATCAATCAACTAACTATGCACAATAATTTCTATTCCAAAAAAAATATATAATTTTTTTTAATTTCAATTTCAAATTTCAAATTTTAAATTTCAAATTTTAAATTTCAAATTTCAACTTCCAATAACTTCCACTTCCATCTTTCAACTTCCATTTTCAACTCCCAACTTCTATTTTCAACTTTCAACTTCCAATAACTTCGAAATTTTAATTTTCAAACTTTCAACTAGTTGGACACAATTACCAAAGACAAAAAATCAATAATGTATATTGAAATTATTTAAACTAAATATAGGTAATTAATTATAATAAATTTTAACATAATCAAATAATTTTGGACTTATCTTCAATTTATAGAACTAAGTCTGTTCTACTGTAATCGATTAATTAAACACTAAATTTTAAGTATCAAATAACAATCATCAACACATATGATGGTAATTATTTAATTAATTCAATTATTCTAACAGAATCTAATCATCTTAGAAACAAGACATAAGCAATTCAAGCATTAATCAATTCAAACAAAATTCAATTAATCATACATATTCAAAATTAGAACTAAATATAGTTAATTAAACATTGTAAACACAATCAAACAATTTCAACAATTATTTTCTATTATCCACAAAAATAACTTAATTGAAAATACTAATCATACATTAATTCATAGAGATGGCTTAGATGTTACCTCTTTTGAGATTTTACTGATATTGTTGTCACCGTATGTAACATGTCCACTTTTCTTGGGGGAAATGGTTGTAAATTTGGATACATCTCCCATTATATGCATTGAACAACCACTGTCGATGTACCACTTCTTCCTTACAGATTCTTCTTTGTTGTTCTCATGAGATTTTGTCATGATACACAAGTTGGCTTGGCCTTCATCATGATCTTGGAATGACCTATACCTGAAATTACTTTTGAAAAACAAAGAAGTTAAAAAGGCCATGAATCTTGAAGTGGTTAAACTTTCTACAAGATACCTGCTCTGATACCACTTGTTGGATCAAGTGGCCTCGAAATAATTAAGAAGGGGGAGGGGTTGAATTAATTATTAATGAGCCTTTACTAATTAAAAATCTATCCTTCTTAATGTTACTAGATTTTATTAGGCTTTTACTACTAAGTTAAGAAAGTAAAGAACAAGAATTTAAACTTAACCAAAAGTAAAAGCGATAATTAAAGTGTACAACAGAAATTAAAGAGTGTAGGGAAGAAGAAGACAAACACAAGAATTTTATACTGGTTCGGCAACAACCCGTGCCTACATCTAGTCCCCAATCAACCTGCGGTTCTTGAGATTTCTTTCAACCTTGTAAAAACCTTTACAAGCAAAGATCCACAAGGGATGTACCCTCCCTTGTTCTCTTTGAACAAGCAAGTGGATGTACCCTCTTGAACTGATCCACAAGAGATGTACCCTCTCTTGTTCTCAGTTACAACAACCCAAGTAGATGTACCCTCTACTTGTACCACAAAGGATGTGTACCCTCCAATGTGTTAAGACAAAGAATTCTCAGGCAATTAGTCCTTTGAATCTTTGTAAGGGGAAATAAAAGATATCTCAGGCGATAGTCCTTTGAAATCTTTTGTTTAAGGGAAAGGGAAGAATCAAAAGAATTCTCAGACTGTGTCTTTTTGAATTCTCTTGAAAAGAGAGAAGGGAGACACAAAAGAATTTAGGCGGTTAGTCCTTCATTCTTTTGGAAAAGGGAGAAGAGAGACACAAAAAGAATTCAGGCGATTAGTCCTTGTTGAATTCTTTTTGGCAAAGGGAGAAGAGAATGAAAAAGATGAATAGCACAAGTTTTTGAACAAAGAACTTTTCTTGGAAGAGAAAGTTTTTAACAAAAACTTTTAGAAAGATGAAGAGAAGATGAATCAGAAAAAATCTGTTGAAAAAGATGAAAGAAAATATTGAAAGATTGATTGAAAGAGATGATTAAGATCAAAATTAATGTTTCATGCCAAGGTCACATATTTATAATTTCTCGATGACTCAAGTCAAAACTTGTAACTCTTGGCAATTCCTTTAAAACTAATTACTTAAAAAGTTATGACTTTTGAAAGAATCTTCATAAACAAGTCACTTGAAGAATTGTGACTTTTGGAAATTAATTTTTCAAAAACAGTCACTGGTAATCGATTACACATTACACATCAACAGATGTGACTCTTCATTTTGAATTTAGAAAATCTTAACGTTTTAAAACACTGGTAATCGTTTACATGATATCGATTACAGATTTGTAAATCAGTTTGAAAAACAATGCTGGCTACTGGTAATCGATTACTACCTTCTGGTAATCGATTACCAGAGAGTAAAACTCTTTGATAAAAGATTTTGTGAAAACTTCTTGTGCTACTCAATGTTTTGAAAAAAAATTTAATACTTATCTTGACTGTGTCTTCTTGATTCTTGAATCTTGAGTCTTGAATCTTGATCTTGATTATTCTTGAATCTTGATTCTTGAAACTTGATTCTTGAGTCTTGAATCTTGAATCTTGAAACTTGATTCTTGAATCTTTGCTTGAAACTTTGCTTAACTCTTGATTCTTTGGCATCATCAAAATAACCTTGGAAGGCATTGCTTCCACATTTTTAGGATCATTCAACAGTGGAAACTGGTCTGATTCTTAGAACTTGATAGGACAGGGTTACTTTGTCGTATTTTCATGAGGAATCGGGGTACGGTAACCTAGTTGTTGTATGTTTGTCTTAATGCAGTCCTGGCCGAGTTTAGTCCAACAAGAGGAATCTGCGGATGATGCTTGATCAGGATTAGGGTAGACTATCATGAGGAATCGGGGTTTAACATTTCAGGAAACACCATAGAACGCATGAGCATTGTTAAGTAGAGAATATTCTTCTAACATCAGATACCTATTAGGAAGACCAGTGTGTCGTCTACTTGTTTTTACGCATCATTTCTCACGTGATTTTCCCTTTTCATAGTTAGTTTACACACCTGTTCATAGTAAACACATCTCTTTTCACTCTAGACACCTATTCACTGAAATAGCTTTACCAAGTAACACAAGTTCCCCAAGAGTTCGATACTCGGTTCTTACCATTTTATACTACTTGCGCGATCCAGTGCACTTGCCGGAAGCGAACAAGTTTTTGGCGTCATTGCCGGGGAACTTCTTTTTATTTGGAAAGTTAGTTTGTCTTAATGTGTCTATTCTTTATTCGTTATTCTTTGATTATCAGTGAATATTTGTTTTCAATTCATATTTATCTTCTCTTATTGAATTGGATAACCGTTGTGTTTGTTAGTATTTTATATGCATAGATCTCCCACAGGCAATTTAGTCCCTCTGGACTTAGAAATTGAAGCTACATTGAGAATGAACAGGGCCGAGAGGAGAAGGAAACTTCTATAAGACAGAACAGTTGCATCCATTCTTGAGGAAGAAACTCATTTTTCTGATTCATTATCACCTGATTCACCATCATCAAGGGAATCCGCTACTCAATTGCCTGAAGCCACTATCATGGCAGACGAGCAACACTAGAGGATCACCCTTGAGGATTATTCAAGCAGCTCAGTACCGCAATTCTTTACTAGCATTGCACGTCCTGAAGTGCAAGCTCACAACATCAACTACCCGCATTCTTTAATTCATTTAATACAGGATAATTTATTCCAAGGATTACCTGATGAAGACCCCTATGCACATTTGGCAACGTTCATTGAAATATGCAACATTGTTAAGATTTTCGGTGTGCCAGATGAAGCTATAAGACTCAACCTATTCTCATTCTCATTAGCATGAGAGGCCAAGAGGTGACTTCACTCGTTTAAGGGTAACAGTCTGAAAACATGGGAAGAAGTTGTTGAAAAGTTTCTAAAGAAATACTTCCCAGAGTCCAAGACTGCGGAAGGGAAAGCTGCAAACTCTTAATTTCATCAATTCGCTGATGAATCTCTAAGTGAAGCATTAGAGAGGTTCAGAGGTTTATTGAGAAGAACTCCCACCCATGGGTTTTCAGAGCCAATCCAATTGAATATGTTCATAGATGGGCTGAGACCACAAACCAAGCAACTGCTAGATGCTTCGACATGGGGAAAAATAAAGCTGAAGACCCCGGAAGAAGCAACTGAGCTAATTGAGAATATGTCAGCCAGTGATCACGCCATTCTGTGCGACAGAACCCATCAACCCACAAAGAAAAGCTTGTTAGAACTATCATCACATGACGCTTTATTGGCACAGAATAAGTTGCTTTCTAAGCAACTTGAGATTTTAACAGAAACACTTGGTAAGTTGCCAACTAAACTGTCTATTGGTCAACCTTCACATTCTTCTGTTTTGCAGGTTATAGGTTGTACCATCTGTGGTGAGGCTCACTGTCATACCCTAATTTCGTCCGGGGACCATTGTTTGGTGGCATGCAACCTTCGCTTGACCACCTCGAGGTACTTAACACCCATCGTTAGGTAATCCGTGAAGTTCCGCAACATTCCAGAAGTCGAAAGGAAGCATTGTTGCGCAATCCGTAAAGTTCCACAACATTTCGGAAGTCAAAAAGAGCATTGTTGCGTAATCCGTAAAGTTTCGCAACATTCCGAAAAGAAAATGGGTGTCGTTACGTAATCCGTAAAGTTCTGTAACGTTTCGGAAAGGAATCAGCAAAAAAAAAAACACAAAAGGGGAGTGTATTTAGTAAAAAGGGGGTGCAAATAGCAACCAGGCCCACTTGGGCCTTCCAGGGGTTCCAACAGAAGGCGGTGCCTTCTGGTGGAAGCAATCCAGCTCGCCTGGGGGAGCTGGGCGGCAACCACCTCCCTCTTTTCTCCTATAAATAGGGGAAAGAGGGCAGAGCAAAAAGGTTCAACCCTTCTGGTATTTAGGATTCTCTCGAAATTAGTGAGGAAAATTGTTTTCGTGGAAAAAATCCTAGCCGAGGCGCTTCCGTAACGCTTCTGAGACGTTTCCGTGAGCGATTTCGTGAAGATTCTTCACCATTCTTCATCGTTCTTCATTCCTTCTTCGTCGTTCTTCGATCTTCAATCGGTAAGTTCTCGAAATCGAATCTTTCAATTCATTCTATGCACCCTTGGCGGTCCCTACTTGTTTCACGTACTTTTATTTTTATTTCGTTTGTTTTCCGTACCCCCCCTTTTGTCGTGCTTTAACGATTTATTTAAGTCGTTTTCGCACCTAATAAATAATAAAATGAATTTCAACCGATCATTTGAGTTGTAATATCGTTTAATCACTGTTAAAATAAAATCCAACCGATCGTTCACGCAGTAGCCACGTTTAAACTGAAAAAGGAAAAATAATAATAAAATAGTCAAAATATCTTCGAATAAAATTAATCAAAAAAATCAATCGGACGTTTTTCTTTGGAAGTTTCCTTGAATGAATTGACTAATAACCAAAGTGAAACTAAAGCTAAAATCAACTCACAAATCAAGCTTTGTCCGCAAAAATCACTAAAAACCATTTTAAAGGTCCAACGCCTTAAACGGTCCTCTTTGCTTTTATTGGTTAACATGGACCATTCAGAATCATAAAATAAATATGTAACTTTACCGCTTTTGTCAAAAACCAAAGAAATCGTTAATGGTCCAACGCCTTAACGTTTCTCTCCTTTCAAAATCAAAAGATCGTTTAATGGTCCAATGCCTTAAATGACTTTTGTTCGGTCAAAATATATCTTGCAAAAAAAGATAAAAACAACTTAACCAACGTTTAGTTCTCAAAGAACTACATAGGTCTGATTTCCTCATCGCAATTGAGGATACGTAGGAGCGAGGGAAACACCCTTGTCGACCACAAAAAGATAAAAAAATACAAAAAACATAAAAAGCATAAAAACATAAAAAGGGGGAAATAAAACAAATTGAAGACATGATATTGCACATTTGATTAAAAGGTTGCCGTCCCTTGTGACGAACGCGTGGGGTGTTAATACTTTCCCCGTGCGTAAAAACAACTCCCGAACCTTTCACCTTAAAGTTCATAGACCACACCTTTTCGGTTTTTCTGACGTTTTCCTCAAATAAACGTTGGTGGCGACTCCACGCATTTTCCTCCCATGGAAGACGCGCCCGTGAGCCCCGCGTCGCCCTCCCGCCGAAGGGTAGGTTGCGAAAGTTAGCGACTCCACTGGGGATTGTTTTTAGAGAGTTAGGCCTTCTAATCTCATGCAATATCATGACTTCCTCTTTTGTCGGTTTCCTTTTATTTCTCTTATGTTCTTATAACTCTTTGATGCTTTTAGTGTGTTTTTGAAATGTATGCATGAGATAGATATTTATTCATTTGATGCACACAAACACCAACACTATTTATACACACGGTGAGTTGAAAAGGGGCCCTATACCCAGGTCCATGGGAACATAAGGAGTGGAGGTGAATCTGTGGTCATGCTGGGTCTCCGACTTGCTTGATAACAGTGAATCCTCATCTAGATTTTTTCTCTTTGATAACATATTGTTGCTGGTAGTCCCTACTGCCGCAATATGTTTTTCGAAGGGGATGATACCTCTAGAAACCGTCAAGAGAGATATGACCACCTTGGGAATTATCACTAAAAGCCTTTTAGTACCTCCCATTTAGGTCCCTAAAATAGAGGCACGAAGCAAACACGCTGCGTGCCTTTTAAACATTGCCATGCATATAACCTAAAATGTCATGTATGCCTTCGCTCGGTGATTATTTGAGGATATTGCCATGCTGTGTACATCTCTTTATTCCCATTCCCTTTTTTTTCACATCTGCATCATGTCATCATGCTCGGGTTGCATCTTAATCCCCTTACTTTGTCACGAGAAGACGGAAGATCTGTGTCGCCTTCTTAAATGAACAGAGGCCATTGCCTCCCTCGTCCAATATTATGACCAGTCTTTGAGGTGCTTCACCTTTAGGGACTTCCAGTTAACACCCACGGTGGAAGAGTTTGAAGAGATCCTGGGATGCCCTCTGGGAGGAAGGAAACCATATCTCTTCTTGGGATTCTATCCCTCCTTAGCTAGAATTTCTAAAATAGTCAAAATCTCGACACAAGAATTGGACCGCGGGAAGCAAGTCGAAAATGGGGTGGTTGGGGTACCAAGGAAATGTTTGGAAGCAAAGGCGAGAGTCTTGGCAAGTCAAGGCGAATGGGCCCCGTTCATGGACATCTTGGCACTTTTGATCTTCGGGGTGGTCCTCTTTCCAAATGTGGATTGGTTGGTGGACCGGGCAGCGATTGATGCTTTTCTCGCCTTTTATGACTACAAGGAAAGCCCGGTTGTCGCTATCTTAGCCGATCTATATGACACATTTGACCGAAGATGTGAGAAGAACAGTGCAAGGATCGTTTGCTGTACGCCGGCTCTCTACGTATGGTTGGTTTCACACTTCTTTCGCCAAGAGATGAGACACGTTTGTCCGTTAGAAGGCCACCGCTCATGCACTGAGAAAAAAAAGGAAAACTAGGACCGACTCTTAGCAAGCAAAGAAGGAGCGTCAGTCAATTGGTTCCCCCGATGAAAGGAAGGAAGAATCGGGATTCTTATTTCGTGTGGGAAATTTCCAAATGTTCATTTGGTAGGGACGAGGGGTTGCATCAATTACAATCCTGTCCTCACTATAAGACAACTTGGTTACCCTATGAGAGGGGCGCCATCAGAGGAAGGCCTCATACCTTTTATTATACGAGGTTTCAATAGCACCAACACGGGGGGTGCTTCAGAGGGTCCACAAGGCATGGGAAATGTCACAAAGAAAGGACAAGGAACTTAGGGGAAGTAGCAACGGGCCCATCGACGGTTACTGTAGGTGGTTGAAAGCCTACGCACAAGATCTGGATTGGCTCCCGAGTTTGAGGACCACTAAGGGGATGGAGATTGAAACTCCAAAAGAAGACGAAGAGGTACAGGCCCTCAAGACAGAACTTGAGAAAACCCAAGCAGTCAAAGAAAAGTTCAAGTCAACAGCTGTTAGGTTCTGAAAGGAGAACGCCGAACTCAGAGACGTCAATATAGCCACCACCAAGGCCTTGGAGCAAGAGACCAAGAGGGCCCGTAGGGAAGAACATGACCGAAACAAATTCTGAGGGGCTCTGTGGGGCAGTAATAATGAGCTTAAGCTCCGAAGAGAGGAAAGGGACCAATCGCGAGTAGACGATTTGATCTTGAAGGATGAATTGAGGGTTTGCCTAAGGTCCAAGAGGAGCTTGTCTCAGCGGTTAAGCGAGACCGAAACCAACATGTTATCCATCATCAGTAAGTACTAAGAAGAATTAAATCTAGCCTCGGCCCATGAGCACAAAGTAGCGGACGAATACGCCCGAGTGTACGCTGAAAAGGAGGCTAGAGGAAGGGTGATTGACTCGTTACATCAAGAAGCAACGATGTGGATGGACTGGTTTGCTCTTACTTTGAACGGGAGTAAAGAACTCCCTCGATTGCTGGCAAAGGCCAAGGCTATGGCAGACACCTACTCCGCCCCCGAGGAGATCCACGAGCTCCTCCGCTATTGTCAGCACATGATAGACTTGATGGCCCATATAATTAGGAGTTGTTAAGGAGTTTATATTGTCACTCAGATCTTGACTAGTTATAACTTTCTGATTAAAATGAGTTTATCCCGTGATTTTACTCCAAAAAATAGTGCAAATCAGATCACTCCCACATTCCATCTCTAGCATACATTCATTTTTCATTTTGTACTCCTTACATTTAGTCTTTTTAGGAAAGACGCCATAACTAAGCGCACCCCAAGGCATCCCTATCGCACCAGATCCAAATCTAGGACGATGGGTGACCTAGAGGAAGTACAGTAACAGATGAAAGCCGACATGTCGGCTTTGAAAGAACAAATGGCTTCCATGATGGATGCCATGCTGGGAACGAAACAACTAATGGAGAGTAACGTGGCCACCGCCGTCGTTGTTAGTTCGGCTGTCGAAGTAGACCCGACTCTCCCAACCGCCGCGCACCACCCTATTCCAAACATGGTGGGACGAGAGAGAAGCACACCGGGGCACATCAGCAACCCCCATCCGGGGTACAACCGAGGAGCTTACCCCTACGGTTTACCACCTAATTACACACCACCAGTCATATGTGACGATGCGGGTCACGTTCCTCCCCTCATCCTCGAAGGGGAGCCTCCTCGACATCCTAGCAAGATCCATGAGGATCATCGAGAGCATGCTCAGGGAGACATCGACTCCTATTCCCCGTTTCCCGCCGAGGGACCGGCGCCCAATGCACTACCTCAACCCAACATCACGGGAGAACCTCGAAACCACCCAACGCAACCAATGTTTCTGTCCGCGAGAGGGCCACCCCGGGCAGCGGAAGGAAAGGGGAAACTCAATCTCATTGAAGAAAGATTGAGGGCTGTTGAAGGGTTTGGCAACTATCCATTCGCAGACATGACCGACCTATGCCTGGTACCGGACGTTGTCATCCCTCCGAAGTTCAAAGTACCTAACTTCGATAGGTACAAAGGGACGACTTGTCCTAAGAATCACCTAAAAATGTATTGTCGCAAGATGGGTGCATATTCCAGGGACGAGAAGTTATTGATGCATTTCTTTCAAGATAGCTTGGTCGGGGCAACAGTCATCTGGTACATTAATCTAGAAGCTTCCCGCATCCACACCTGGAAGGATCTGATTACCACATTCCTTAGGCAGTATCAGTACAACTCTGACATGGCTCCCGACCGGACCCAGTTGCAAAACAAGATTAAAAAGGAAAGCGAGTCCTTTAAAGAATATGCTCAGCGTTGGAGGGACCTAGCAACACAAGTAGCCCCTCCCATGGTCGAGAGGGAAATGGTTACTATGATGGTGGATACCTTGCCTGTATTTTACTATGAGAAATTAGTGGGCTACATGCCTTCCAGCTTCGCGGACTTGGTCTTCGTCGTAGAAAGGATCGAGGTGGGTTTGAAGAGGGGAAAGTTTGATTACATCTCCCTGATAGGTACCAGCAGTAGGAGGACCGGAATAGTTGGGGCAAAGAAGAAAGAGAGAGATGCCCTTACCGTCACTTCAACACCTGAATGGCCCAAGCCACCGCAAACCCCCCACGGTACCCACCAATATGCGCAACATCACCCAAGTCTTTCAGCTCGCGCTGAGGTCTCTTCTGATACAACACTCACCCAACCAAGGGCGCCCACACCCCCACAGGGGGGAGCTCTTCGGGCCCCGGCTCCGACTCGGCCTCACCCGACCAACAATGCTCACTTTGGCGCAAACACAGCAAGGAACTTTTCGCCAAGGCAGGCACAGATCTTCGCCCCGATCCCAATGACATATGGGGAACTCTTGCCATCTCTCATCGCCAACCAATTAGCCATGGTGGTCCCGGGAAACATCTTCCAGTCCCCGTTCCCAAAGTGGTATAACCCTAGTGTGACCTGCGCATACCATGGGGGGACCCCGGGCCACTTGATCGAATAGTGCTTAGCCTTGAAAAGCAAGGTCCAAAGCTTGATAGAGGACGGGTGGTTGACTTTTCAAGAGGACGAACCCAACATAAAAACAAATCCGCTTGCCAATCATGGAGGGGGGCGGTTAATGCCATCGAGGTGAGTGGGTCACACAGGCCCAAGCTTTTGGAGGACGTAAAGACCCCTTGAAGGTTTATCTACAAGGCCTTGCAAAAGGTGGGCATGATTCCCTGCGGCGGGCGCAGAGAAGACTCTTGCTTAATGCATCCGGGTGTACTGCATGACATGGAAACATGTTCGGCAGTAAGAGATCTATTACAACATATGATAGACCAAGGCCGGCTTGAGGTCGGCAGTGAGAGGGAGGAGGAACAACATGTATACATGCAGTCGGCAGATGAAGAAGGACCTAAAAAGCCTAAACCCTTGGTAATACACTTCACCAGGAACACGACTCCCCAAAGACCTCAACACCCCTCAGCAGTGTCGGGCGGTAGATCTATTCCATTTCCTTACGAGAACAACCGCGCAGTTTCGTGGAGGTATGCCCCTCCGAGCAGTAGGAAGGAAGAAGCTACCGATATCAGCTCACTATCGGCCAAAGTGACCAATATCACCGGGCTGAGCGGCATAACCCACAGCGATCGCGTGTTCACACCCCCTAGCCTGTCGATACAGCCCGCAAACACTAAAGGGAAAGCAAGGATGACGGAAGGACAAAATGTCAAAGTGATGCCCGCACCGGACGAGGATGTTCTGACGAAGGATCTTTCCGAGGGAAGAGAGGGCTGTGGCAAGAAAGAGGTATCACTCGAGGAGGCCGGCGAGTTCCTTCACATTATCCAACAAAGCGAGTTCAAAGTCATTGAACAACTCAATAAAACCCAGCTAGAGTCTCCCTTCTGGAACTCCTCATGAGCTCTGAGCCTCATCGAGCTTTATTGTTAAAAAGTCTTGAGTGAAGCTCACATAGCCCAAGACATTTCCGTAGAAGGCTTTGGGGGAATCGTCAATAACATCACAGCCAACAACTACCTCACCTTCGTTGAAGAGGAAATCCCCATCTAGGGGAGAGGACATAAAAGGGCTTTGCATGTGTCAGTCAAATGCATGGAACACGTTATGGCCAAAATACTCATCAACAACGACTCAAGCCTGAACGTGATGCCCAAAAGCACATTGGAGAAATTGCCATTTAACGCTTCCCATCTAAGGCCAAGTTCCATGGTGGTCCGTACCTTCGACGGCAGCCACCGAGAGGTAAGGGGAGAGATCGACCTCCCAGTACAGATAGGGCCTCATACCTGCCAGGTTACATTCCAAGTGATGGATATCAACCCGGCCTACAACTGTCTTTTGGGGTGTCCATGGATCAACTCAGTGGGAGTCGTCCCCTCCACACTTCGCCAAAAGCTGAAGTTTGTAGTGGAAGGACATTTGGTCATAGTATCCAGTGAGGAAGACGTCCTGGTAAGTTGCCCTTCCTCTATGCCATACGTGGAAGCCACAGAGGAGTCATTGGAAATGGCTTTCCAATCTTTTGAGGTAGTAAGCATCGCCTCCATAGATTCCCTCTCTAGGAAGCCCCGCCTATCCAATGCGACAATGATGGTGGCCCGGGTGATGTTGGGGCATGGCTACGAGTCCAGAATGGGTTTGGGCAAGAACAATGGCGGCAGGACCAGCCTGGTAAGCACCAGAGGAAACTACGGGAAGTTTGGGTTAGGCTATAAACTTACGCAGGCTGACATACAGAAAAATATCTCGAAAAGGAAGAACAAAGGCCAGGGCCCGCGGTTGGGACAGCGAGCCAAAGAGCCCCCGCCGTGCCACAACAGTAGGAGCTTCATAAGTGCGGGTTTAAGACACGAAGGTCAAGTCGCCGGGATATGCAATGATGACTCCACAAGGAGATCGGATTTGGTACGGCCATGCCCTCCCGGTTTCCAACTAGGAAATTGGCGGGTGGAGGATGATCGAGGCCGTACCCGAATCAAATAAACATGAAAATGCAGTAACTAGGAAGTGATCCTAGGTCATTTCCCAACGAGCAATGATAAACCAATTGTTCATAATATACTTGCAGTAACAGTAATGATGGGGGGGGTTTGGTTGTTTTGTGATTTAAGGAGCAGAACAAGTAAACTGGAATACGAAACTAATAATATTAAAAATGGGTTGTTTCCTCTGGTTCAAAAGTCATTCTCTTATCCTGGGTTATGGAGAATTCGTCCGTAACAATTAACCACTTAATCCAACCCTATTTCAATTTACTAAGCAAAAATCAACCTAGGGTTGTCAATACGTGATTAGGCACCACATACACCAGTTAGCCCTTCGTCCATTAAGCATGAACGCAAGTTAGGCTCAGAGGCAATTAATCGAACATGAAGCGTGCACTGATTAATGTTCACAAATTTGGGTTAACTGGTGAAGGGAAAACTGCAGGGAACCACATTATAAACGAAACCTCAAAGAGAGTTAGGCTTCTTCCTCAGAAGGAAACAACACCAGAATATGTAGCCTTCCATAGATTCAAACAGAAAATGGAAATGAAACATGAAGCAGAAACGTAAATAAACAAAAACGTAAATGAGAGTAGAAGAAGAAACAAGAACGAAATTGTAATTAGAAGCAGGAAATGGAAAATTACACTAAGAACGAAACAGTAGCATTGGAACAGAAAAACTTCAAAACCATAAACCCTAAGCTCTGAATAATAGTCTCACAGAATGCCCTGCACGAATCCCAAGGCTGCTATTTAAAAAAAAAAGTCACTCAAAGTCACTGGGCCCTATTACAATACTCTGGCCCAAAATGAAATAAACACTGAACCACATAAAATAAAATTGCGAAATTTCCTAATTAGAAATTAACTAAGGTAAGTGCTGCTTTATTTGCCCTCTTCAAGTCCACAACCAAAATCCGGATTAAGCCCAATGTTTCATTAATTCCTGAAATTAGATTAAAAACATCAAATTAGCTAAATGAGCCTAAATAATAAAACTGCCTAATTAATTGACAATTAAGACCAATCAGTAATTAAAATGGTGCAAAAAGGGTTTAGAAAATAGAAGAAAATGATGGCACATCAGAGGAACGCTCAGACGTTTACACGACAAGCATAATGTAACCTTTTGTAGCTTTAAAACTCTACGGTTGGGCCTAGGCTTTAGAGTTTCCTTTTGTTAAGGCATTATGTATTTTGTTCTTGAAGTTATAATATAAAGATCTTTCTTCATCTGTTCTTGCGCCTCTACCCATTCTCATTCATTTGCATGTTTATTTTCTTGTTACGCTTAAAACGATACAGATCCGACGATGAGTCCCACGAATGTACTAATACCGGGGACTCGGATGTCGATTTCGAGCAAGAACATGTCGAACGGAGAATGAAGAGGACGGGGATGTGGGGCTTCCCCCAGAGCTGGAGAGGATAATTGCTCAGGTGGACCGTGAGATGAGGCCGCATCAAGAAGAGACAGAACTCGTAGACTTAGGAACCGACAGTGGGAAAAAGGAAGTAAAAATAGGCACGGGTATGACCGCACACGTCCGTAAAGAGTTAATGGCCCTGCTGAAAGACTACCAAGACATCCTTGCCTAGTCGTACCAAGATATGCCCAGTTTGAGTTCTGACATTGTACAACACAGACTACCTCTGAATCCTGAGTGTTCCCCGATAAAGCAAAAACTGAGGAGGAACAGGCCCGAGACGTCCCTGAAAATAAAAGAAGAAGTAAAGAAACAATTTGACGCTGGCTTTCTGGCTGCCGCTCGGTACCCAGAATCGGTTGCCAACATTGTACCAGTCCCTAAGAAGGATGGGAAGGTACGAATGTGTGTGGATTATCGGGACCTAAATCGAGTCAGCCCCAAAGACAATTTCCCTCTGCCACACATTGATGTCCTCATGGATAATATGACCAATTTCGCTTTGTTTTCCTTCATGGACTGTTTCTCCGGTTACAATCAGATAAAGATGGCACCAGAGGATATGGAAAAGACCACTTTCGTCACCCTGTGGGGAACGTTCTACTATAAAGTGATGTCCTTTGGGCTCAAAAACGCTGGGGCAACCTATCAACGGGCTATGGTGGCTTTGTTCCACGACATGATGCACCGAGAAATCAAAGTCTATGTAGACGACATGATCGCCAAGTCTAAAACTGAGGAGGAACACCTTGTCAATCTGCGGAAGTTGTTCGAAAGGCTTAGGAAGTATCGATTGAGGTTGAACCCCACTAAGTGCACCTTCGGGGTCAAGTCAGGAAAATTACTGGGTTTCATCATAAGTCATAAATGAATAGAGGTGGACCCCGAAAAGGTAAAAGCCATCCTTGAGATGCCAAAACCACGTACCGAGAAGCAAGTCCGAGGTTTCCTAGGGCGTTTGAACTACATTGCCAGATTCATATCACAGCTCACCGCTATCTGTGAGCCGTTGTTCAAGCTCTTATACAAGAACCAATCCATCCACTGGAATGAGGACTGTCAAGAGGCGTTTGGAAAGATTAAACAGTGCCTCGTGAACCCTCTCGTGCTTATGCCGCCAGTGCCCGGGAGACCTCTCATCTTGTACATGACGATTTTGGACGAGTCAATGGGGTGCATGCTAGGGCAACATGACGAGTCTGGGAAAAGAGAGCAAGTCGTCTACTACTTGAGTAAGAAGTTCACGGCCTGTGAGATGAACTACTCCCTGCTGGAAAGGACATGTTGTGCTTTAGTCTGGGAATCCCACCGTTTAAGACAGTACATGTTGAGCCATACCACCTGGCTGATATCCAAGATGGACCTGGTCAAGTACATCTTTAAGAAGCCCGCTCTCACAAGGCGGATCGCCCGGTGGCAGGTTTTGCTATCCGAGTTCGATATAGTCTATGTCACCCAAAAGGTGATAAAGGGAAGCGCCTTGGCAGACTATTTGGCTCAGCAGCCTCTCAATGATTATCAACCCATGCATCCCAAGTTCCTGGATGAGGACATCATGGCCTCATTTGAAGAAAAGCTAGTCGAGGACAGGGACAAGTGGATCGTGTGCTTTGATGGAGCGTCAAACGTTCTAGGCCATGGCGTTGGGGCAGCATTGGTCTCTCCGGACAATCAATGTATACCTTTCACGGCCAGGGTAGGGTTCGACTGCACCAATAACATGGCTGAATATGAAGCATGCGCTCTGAGCGTCCAGGCAGCAATGGACTTCAACGTCAAGCTACTCAAGGTGTACAGAGACTCGGCGCTGGTGATTCACCAGCTGAGAGGAGAATGGGAGACTAGGGACCACAAGCTGATACCCTACCATGCCTATATCAAGGAATTGGCTGAGTTCTTTGATGAGATCTCCTTCCATCATGTACCCCGAGATGAAAATCAGATGGCGGATGTGTTTGCCACTTTAGCGTCCATGTTCCAACTGACACCGCACGGAGACCTACAGTACATTGAGTTCAGGTGTCGTGGCAGACCCACACATTGTTGTTTGGTGGAAGAAGAGCGGGACGGTAAGCCTTGGTATTTTGATATCAAGCGATATGTTGAAAGCAAAGAGTACCCACCGGAGGCTTCCGACAATGACAAGAGGACGTTAAGGAGATTGGCGGCTGGTTTCTTCTTAAGCGGAAGCATACTATACAAGAGAAACCATGACATGGTTTTGCTCTGATGCGTGAACACAAAAGAAGCTGAGATCATGCTAGGGGAGGTCCATGAGGGCTCTTTCAGTACGCACGCTAATGGGCACGCCATGGCTAGGAAGATCTTAAGGGCGAGCTACTTTTGGCTCACCATGGAGAGCGATTGTTGTCTCCATGTGAGGAAGTGTCACAAATGCCAGACGTTTGCGGACAATGTCAACGCTCCGCCCTTGCCTCTGAATGTTTTGGCCGCACCATGGCCATTTTCCATGTGGGGAATAGATGTGATCGGGGCCATAGAGCCCAAAGCTGCGAATAGACATCGCTTCATCCTAGTGGCAATTGATTACTTCACCAAGTGGGTCGAAGCCACTTCATACGTTAGCGTCACGAGGAGTGTGGTAGTCAAGTTCATCAAGAGGGAGATTATCTGTCGGTATGGTTTTCCGAGGAAGATTATCACAGACAACGACACCTACTTGAATAACAAGATGATGGGGGAAATATGCGAGGAGTTTAAGATCCAACACCATAATTCCACACCCTACAGGCCCAAGATGAACGGAGCAGTGGAGGCAGCCAACAAGAATATAAAAAAGATTATCCAGAAGATGACCATGTCATACAAGGATTGGCACGAGATGCTCCCATTCGCGCTACATGGTTACCGAACCTCAATGCGCACATCAACCGGGGCATCACCGTTCTCGTTGGTATACGGGATGGAGGCTATGCTACCGTTTGAGGTGGAAGTCCCGTCATTAAGAATCTTGGTGGAGTCTGGATTAAAGGAGTCGGAGTGGGCCCAAGCACATTTTGATCAGCTTAATCTCATAGAAGGCAAGCGTTTGGCCGCCATGAGCCACGGACGTTTATATCAGAAACGAGTAAAAAGCGCTTTTGACAAGAAGGTACGCTCGCGCAGGTTCAACGAAGGGGACCTGGTACTGAAGAAAGTCTCCCAAGCCCTGAAAGACAATAGGGGAAAGTGGGCCCCAAACTACGAAGGGCCTTTCGTCGTAAAAAGGGCTTTCTCCGGAGGGGCCTTTATGCTTGCTGTCATACCCTAATTTCGTCCGGGGACCTTTGCTCGATGACGTGCGACCATTCTTTGGTCCTCGTGAGGTGCTTGGCACCCATCATTAGGCAATTTGTGAAATTCCGGGACATGCCGAAAAACCAAAAAATATTGATGCACAATCCGTAAGTTTCCGTGACACACCGGAAATCAAATGGAAGCATCGTTGCATAATTAAGTGAGGTTCCGTAACATTCCGTAAGTCAAAAAGGGGATGATTATGTAATCCGCAAGGTTCCGTAACATTACGGAAAGAAAACAAGTATCGTTACGAAATTCGTAAGTTTCCGTAACTTTACGAAAAAAGAATCACCAAAAAACAGCAGAGGGGGGTGTACTTAGTAAAAATGGGGGTGCAAATAGCACCCAGGCCCACTTGGGCCCTCCAGAAGATTCCTCCAGAAGGCGGTTGCTTCTGGAGGAAGCAACCCTGCTCGCCTGGGCGAGCTGAGCTCGCCTGGGCGAGCTGGGCGGCAACCACCTCCCCTATTTTGCTATAAATAGGGGAGGAAAGCAAGAAGGAAGGGGTCCAGCCCCTTAGGCACTTCTCTCTCTTTCGAATTTGCTTGGAAAAATTGTTTCCGTGAAGAAAATCTAAGCCGAGGCGCTTCCGAAACGTTTCCATAACGTTTTCCGTGAGGAATCTCGCAAAGGTTTCAACCGTTCTTCGACGTTCTTCATTCGTTCTTCATCGTTCTTCGATCTTCAACGGGTAAGTACCTCGAACCAAGCTTTTCGATTCATTCTATGTACCCGTAGTGGTCCACATTGTGTTTCGTGCATTTTCATTCTCGTTTTGTTTACTTTTTATACCCCCTGTTGACATGCTTAAGCCGTTTTGCTCAAGTCATTTCTCGCTTAACTTAAAAATAAAATAAATTTCCACCGAACGTTTGAATTATATTATCCGTTAACTTCGGTTAAAATCAATTCCGACCGTTCGGTCGTGCCGTAACCACGTTGGAAATCAAAAAGAGGTAAAAAAACAATATAATAATCAAAAAATATCTTTTTAGTGAAATAAAGTGGAAAATCAATCGGACGTTTTCTCTTTGGGATTTCTCATTCTTAATCGAATTGATTAATAACTAAAGTGAAACTAAGGCTAAAATCAACTCGCCTAGTCAAGCTCGTCCACAAAAATAGGCTTTTGAAGTTTGTCATTTCAGTTTCTCACTAAGTAAAATGGATCATTTTTAAGGTCCAACGCCTTAAAATGATCACCACTTAAGTAAAAAAGGCATCACTTGATAAAAAAGAACTACGTAGGTCTGATTTTCTCATCCCAAATTGAGGAATACGTAGGAGCAAAGGGAAACACCCTTGTCGACCACAAAAAAAGAAAAAATATAAAAAGGGTATAAAGGATATATGAATATAAAAGGGAACATAAAAATCAAAGTCATGTTTGCACATTCGATTAAAGGCTGCCGTCCCTTGGGACGGACGTGTGGGGTGCTAATACCTTCCCCGTGCGTAAATACAACTCCCGAACCTTTTCACTTAAAAGTTCGTAGATCGCGTCTTTTCCGGTTTTTCCGACGTTTTCCTCAAATAAACGTTGGTGGCGACTCCGCGCGTATTCCTTTCGTGGAACACGCATCCCGCGAGTCTCGCGTCGCCCTCCCGCCGAAGGGTAGGTTGCGACAGTTGGCGACTCCACTGGGGACTGTTTTTTAGAGAGTTAGGCCATTTAATCTTGTGCAATGTTTTATCATGACTCTCTCCTTTGTTGGTTTCCCTTTATTTGTCTTATGTTCTTGTGTATATAAACTATTTGTTGCTTTTAGTGTGTTTTAGAATGTATGCATGAGGTAAATATTTATTCATTTGATGCACACAAACACTAACACTATTTGCACACACTGTGAGTGAAAAAGGGCCCTATACCCGGGTTCATGGGAACATAAGGAGTGGAGGTGAATCTGTGATCATGCTAGGTCTCCGACTTGCTTGATTACAGTGAACCCTCATCTAGAGCTTTTCTCTTTGAAAACTTATTGTTGCTAGTAGTCCCTACTGCTGCAGTATGTTCTTCGAAGGGGATGATACCTCTAGAAACCATCAAGAGAGATATGACTACCTTGGGGATTATTGCTAAAAGCCTAGTTAGTTCTCTCCCTTATAGGTCCCTTAAATAGGGGCACGAAGCAAACACGCTGCGTGCCATTTTTCACACTGCCATGCATAAGTATCATATACCCTTTTGCTTATATTTGTTTGTGAATATTGTCGTACTATGTACATCCCCGTGTTGTGCCTTTCGCATATGCATCATGCGTGGGTTTCGTCTTTGATCCCCTCACTTTAGCAAACCGACGGAGGGTCCGTGTCGCCTTCTTAAAAAACATACGTTGGGTGCCATGCTGCCCAAACGTTGTGTCCAAGAAGGAAACAATTTCTCGGGCTCCCGTATTCGTAAATTGCATCTGTGTCATATGCATTTCTTCATGCATTCATCCATTCCACCCATGATAGATGTCGGAGTTTTGATTCGCACTAGATTTTATTTCACTTTAGTAAAACATGGGATCAAGTCGAAAGCCTTCGCTTAAAAAGAGGTTTTATCAAGTCAAAATCAAGAGCTTAGAGGTCACCAGTTTACGAAAGTTGGGGCAATTAATGGGTCAACTTCAACGGCAAGCCTTCTGCAAAGCCTATGGTAAGCATTTTGGGACCTAGCTAGGGTAGAAGTCTCCATGGAACCAATTGCCTCCCTCGCCCAGTATTATGATCAGCCGTTGAGGTGCTTCATCTTTGGGGACTTCCAGCTATCACCAATGGTGGAAGAATTTGAAGAGATCCTAGGATGTCCTCTAGGGGGAAGGAAACCATACCTCTTCTCAGGGTTCTACCCTTCATTGGCCAGAATTTCTAAAAAAGTCCAAATCTCGGCGCAGGAATTAGACCGCCAAAGGCAAGTCGAAAATGGGGTGGTCGGAATACCGAGAAAATATTTGGAGGTAAAAGCAAGAATCTTGGCAGATAAAGGCGAATGGACCCCATTCATAGATATTCTCGCACTGTTGATTTTCGAGGGAATCCTATTTCCAAATGTGGATGGGTTGGTGGACCTAGCAGCGATCGACGTTTTTCTCGCCTATCAAAAAAAAAATAAAAAAATAAAAATAAAAAAAGGGTCCGGTTGTCGCTATGCTAGCCGACCTATATGACACCTTCGACCGAAGATGTGAAGAAAGCAATGCAAGGATTGTTTGCTGTGCTCCAGCTCTCTATGGGGGGCTGGTTTCACACCTTTTTCTCCAAGAAGGTAGGCCCGTCTATCCGCTACAAGGTTACCGCTCGTGCGTCAAAAAAGGAAAGGCGAATTGGGACCAACTCTTGGCTAGCATAGGGGGGCGTCTGTTAATTGGTTCCCTCGCTAGAAGGAAGGAAGAATCAAGATTCTATCTTCATGCGAAGGATGTCCAAATGTTCCCTTGATGGGAACAAGGGGTTGTATTAATTATAATCCCGTTCTCGCCATAAGACAGCTTGGCTACCCCATGAGAGGAGCGCCATTAGACGAAAGCATCACGCCTTTCATCGCATGGGGTTTTAGTGACCACAACGCGAGGGTACTCCAAGGAGTTTGCAAGGCATGGGATGCGGCGTGAAGAAAGGACAGAGAGCTTAGGGGAAGCAGTAATGGGATCATCGGTGGCTATCATAAGTGGCTGAGAGTCCGGACACAAGGATTGGATTGGCTCCCAAATCTAAAGACTGTGAGAGACGATTAGGTTAAAGCTTCGGAAGAAAGTGATGAGGTACAAGCCCTAAAGGCAGAGCTTGAAAGAGCCTGGGTAGTCGAAGAGAAGTTCAAGTCCATAGCCATCAAAGTCTGAAAAGAGTATGATGAACTAAGGGATGTCAATATGGCCACCGATGAAGCCTTGGAATGAGAAACCAAGAAGGCCCGAAAGGAAGAACACGACCAAAGCAAAGTTTTGAGGGGCTTTATAGGGAAGCAATAGTAAGCTCAAGCTCCGAAAAGGTAAAAGGAATCATCACGGGTCAAAGGCATGATCTTGAAGGACGAGCTAAAGGCTTACCTTAGGTCGAAAAGAAATTTGTCCCAACAGTTAAGCGAGACTGAAGGGAATATGTGGGCCGTCATCGATGAGTGCAAAAAGAAGCTAAATCTAGCGGCGACTCACGAGCAAAGGCTAGAGGATGAGTACGCCAAGATATTAGCAGAAAGCGAAGCAAGGGAGAGGGTAATTGATTCATGGCACCAAGAGGCAACAATGTGGACGGACCGATTTGCTCTTACTTTGAACAGGAGTCAAGAACTTCCCCGATTGCTAACCAAGGCCAAAGCAATGGGGGACACCTACTCCGCTCCCGAGGAGATCCACGGACTTCTCAGCTATTGTCAACAGATGATAGACATAATGGACTATATGATTAGAAACCGCTAGGAAGTTTGTATTGTCGCTCAGATCTTGACTAGTTATAACTTTTTGAATAAAATGAGTTTATCCCACGTTTTTACTCCAAAAATCAGTGCGAATCAAGTCACTCCCGCATTTTATCTCTAGCATGCATTGTATGTTGGTCTCGTCCTTTGTCACGGGAAGCCGGAAGGTCCATATCACCTTCTTAATTGTACACATGGGGCACTGCGCCCCCAAATGCACAAGTAAGAAGAGATAATTTTCCGGGCTCTCGTGTCCGTAAAATGCATTCATATCATGCATCGCATAAGCATCTCTTCATAACATCATAATGGACATATCCTGCATTTGTCCGTTATCATATTCCAGCCTCACATTTTGCATGAGTCATGGCATCATCATGCATATGCGTTCAACAAACTTTTTGATCTGCAAAATTGCATACCATTTGTTTTCATGTTTGCTCATCCTTGCGTTTTCCTCTACAAAACAAAAACAAAGAAGGGGGAAGCGTGAAACTTCACGCTACATTCTTAGTTTCATGTGTTAGGAGCCAACCATGTTGGGATCATAAACACACACACACAACAACAAAACAAAATAATTGAACATGGTACCTAATGCATGGTTAACTAGGAAATGGTGTTTCTTCAGGCATCTCAATTTCATAATTACATTTTCCGTGCATAAGCTTAAAGTATGCCCGAGTCATTCATCCCTATGAGATGTTGTTGAAGTATTGGCGATCAGAATTGCCATTCCTTGGATTATAGGGTTGAACCAAGCTCATGCTTTTACAAAAAGGTTCATCAAGTCAAGTTGAAATATGGAAGTAACCGTCCTGCAAAATTGGGGCAAAAGATGAATCGAGTCACATCACTGCTTCGTCTACTGCCAAACATATTTAGGATTGTTGATGTCCTTGTTACTTCCAGTTTCACCTTGACAAAGATGTCATGGATCATGTTGGAAATCTAAATTGATTCAACCCCATATCCTGCGTAAAAATTCGCAATACTTCAACTGTACATCATTCGCATACATCCATGCTTTTCATTGGTTGCATTGCTCATTGCATTCTTTCCTTGAAAAATAAAATAAAATAAAATAAAATGAACTTAATCATTGTTATAAAAAAGAAAAGGACACGCTTTACGGCGCCCTTACCGAACTCGTGCTAGAGCTAGAGTAATGGGTGAAGCAGAAGAGGTGCAAGAGAAGATGAAGGCCGAAAATGGAGGCCATAAAAGAGCAAATGGCCACAATGATGGAGGCCATGATGAGCGTGAAGAAGATAATGGAAGCCAATGCGGTTGCAATTGCCGCTACCAGCGTTGTTGCTAAGGTGAACCCGACGTCCCCATCCGGCCTCAAGCAAATGAATCATCCAACCTCAAATATGGTAGGCAAAGATTTAGGAAGTACGGGCGGCCCCCATGATGTGCAAATTCAAAACGAGCACGCCTTCCCGTCATATGGCTTGCCTCTCAACTATACGCCACCCAATGTGGCGTACACTCCCAATAAGAATGTCAATAACTCCACTCCTATACCCATTGAAAGCCAGCAACCCCAAACTGATCATGCACATGTCTCTTAAACTGTGGAAGAGACCCATGAAATTCCCCATCACAATCTAGCCGACTTCGAGCCTTGGCTCGGATATACCACTGAAGGGCAAGCAGTTGGTGGTATACCCCTACAAAACCCTTTGGAGGGCCCTCAGTATCGCCCACAACCACAACCATTGCATTTTGCGGTGGGAAGAGCCCCTCCTGCTATGGCCGAAAAGGGAAAGGCGGATCATCAAAAGGAAAGGCTCAGGGCCATTGAAGGAGGTGAAGATTATGCCTTTGCTAAACTAGAAAAGTTGTTCCTAATACCCAAACATGGTCATTCCCAAGTTCAAGGTGCTGGACTTTGACAAGTACAAGGGGACTACTTGTCTCAAGAACCATCTAAAGATGTATTGTCAGAAGATGGGGGAATACGAAAAAGATGAGGAATTGCTGATACATTCCTTCCAAGAAAGTCTTACTGGGGTAGCTGTTACCTGGTACACTAACTTGGAACCTTCCCGAGTCCATTCTTGGAAGGACCTAATGGTTGCCTTTGTTAGGCAGTATCAGTACAATTTTGATATGGTTCCGGATAGGATGCAACTACAGAACATGTGCAAAAAGGGGGACGGATCATTCAAAGAACACGCCCAAAAGGTGGAGGGATCTGGCGGCCCAGGTGGTACCCCCAATAATGGAAAGGGAGACGATAATCGTGATGGTAGACACATTATCGGTACTCTACTATGAAAAGATGGTGGGCTGCGCACCCTCAAAGCTTTGCAGATTTGGTCTTCGCCAGTGAAAGGATCAATGTGGGTCCGAAAAGAGGCAAATTTGATCATCCTACTAGGACGACTGAGAAAACTGGGGCAAATAAAGAGGGTGAGGATGAGGGAGAAACCCATGCTGTGACTGCCATTCCTGTACGGCCAAATTTCCCACCAACCCAACAATATCTTTACTCAGCCAATAACAAACTTTCTCCTTACCCACCACCCAGTTATCCACAAAGGCCATCCCTAAATCTACCACAAAGTCTGTCTACTGCACTTCCAATGACGAACACCACCTTTAGCACAAACCAAAAAAACACCAACAAAAAGGAATTTTGCAGCAAAAAGCCTGTAAGGTTCACCCCAAATTCCGTTGTCATATGCTAAACTTGATCCCATATCTACTTGATAATTCAATGGTAGCCATAACCCTAGCCAAGGTTCATCAACCTCCATTTCTCCGAGAATACGACTCGAACGCAACGTGTGCTTGTCACGGAGAAGCCCCGGGGCGTTCCATTGAGCATTGTAGGGCTCTGAAGCGTAAGGTGCAAAGTCTAATTGATACGGGCTGGCTGAAATTTGAGGAGAATTGCGTGTAAATCCTGACATTGACAAGAAATGCCACACATGGGGCAATTTTGAAAGCTGTTGTTAGGTGTCCCTAATGACTCATCAGGGTTTCCAAGTTTATGCCATTATTGTAAACCACAGCTACAATGTTAAATGAAATGGATAAAGTTGATATCTTTGTCCCTCATCCTCTCACAAACGCATGTTTGCTTATTCAACTTTCACCGGAATGTGGGTGTAAGCCATTGGTCTGTTTGCTCAAGCAACCTGCGCTCCTGAGTGTTGACTTCCAAGACCGTTCAATCAGAGATTACTCATCTTGCACGTTGGTGGGGGTGCCGTAAAACAACGAGCAAAGTTCAAAACAAATAAGTTTCAAAATAAAAAATAAAAAGGCATTTGATTGACTGTGCTTTCAAGACGTTCATGTGACCTCATTTTATCATCCTGGAAAGTTTGTCTTTTTAGAGAGAAGTGAGTTATCAAGAATAGGATGTTGGACAAATGGCTTCAGTAACCTTGAGAAGAAGAGGGGATTGAATTAAGATACGAATATTATTCCCCAATTAAACTTTCACTCTCTCTTTTCGGATTAACAATGCACATAGGGACAACCCTTCCCTTGTGTTCAAGAATCCCCTACAACAAGAGACCCACGGTCTCTTAATCCCTTTTCAGAAATAAGAAGAAGAGAAGAAGAGGTCTCTCGTAAAAGAGGTAAATTGTAAAATGAAGATCAATCAAAAATTCCTATTTGAATAAGCAAGTGGTTGACCAAGGAATCTTTTTGAGAGGATAAGACATTTCAGTTCAGAAAAACTCTTGATCTTTCGAGAGGATAAAACTGTTTGGGCAATGAAAACTCTCTTTAAAACATTTGAATGGCCATTCATAAAACATTTGAATAGATATGTCTCTTGGAAATTATTTTCTGAAAATCCCCTCTGGTAATCAATTACAAGACTTATGTAAACGATTACAGGTTTTAAAAATTTGAATTAAAAACATTTTCAACTGCTGGTAATCGATTACCAGAGAGCAAATCTCAATTTGAAATGATAGAATTCTTTGGTCAAACCTTTTGTTTTTCAATTTGGAAACTTCTTCCTACGATTCTAGAGATCAAATTGATCATATATCTTGATTTCTTGTCTTGAATAAAACTTAGAAGCACTTGATCCTTTAGCATCATCGAGACATCAAAACATCTTGCTTCTACATAGGAGTCATTTGACTTAATCCATCAACTGAAAGATCCTTCAATTATTTCTCGTCCTTGGAAAATTCTTTTTTGCAAGAATCAACTGCTTCTTTCATTCTTCCTCACTACGAGGTCGTGAAAACAAGACAACAATTGGTACCTCTAAGCCCTACACTGGGGCAACGAAAGGCACCATGCAAAAACTTCAAGCAAACCTAGGGGCAGATTAGAAGTTCTCACCCAATAGGTTCCCAGCTACAAGGTCATGACGAAAGACAACGATTGGTACCTCAAAGCCTTACACTGGGGCAATGAGGGGCACCGTGCATGAGCCTCAAGTGAACATAGAGGCCGATCAAAAGTTCTCACCCATCGATGTTTTTAACAAAAAAAAAGGGGGGGACAAACCCTAGGATTTCAATGGATTGATCAAACATCAAACGACTCCATTGCCGTCACTCCAAAATGGTCAAGTGACTAAATCAAACAGAACACACACTCTGAGGGAGTTCCCGGAGAGATTTGCAAAAAAGATAGGATGAGGTTGCATGAATTATCACCTCTTTCAAAAGGACAGTCAATCTGTGTTTTGAAAAAAAAAAAAAAAAAAAAAAAATCAAAATCAAAATCACAAAATAGGGAAAGAATGTCATGAACATTGTACAATTTTCCATAACATTGCATTATTGCATACAAAGCCTGCATTTACTGCATTTCAACATGAAGGTTGCATACATTTGCATCCCCAAAAAAAATCATTATGTTCATATTAGGTAATAAGTGAATAGATGAGAGGCCCTCTCAAAGAGTCGACCTCTTCCTTTCTTGTAAAGTCCTTTGGTACTTGTACCTATTGGCTCACCTCCAGAGGACTACATGTCCTCGCCTTGAGAGGGCTGCACGCCCTCACCTTGGGTACTAGTTACCCTCACCGTCAGAGGGCTACACGCCCTCACCTTGAAAGGACTACACGTCCTTGCCAGCAGAAGGCTACACGCCCTCACCTTGGGTACTGGTTACCCTCACCGTTGAGAGGACTACACGTCCTCGCCTTGAGAGGACTACACGTCCTCACCATCAGAGGGCTGCACGCCCTCACCTCTAGAGGACTACATGTCCTCGCCTTGAGAGGCCTACATGCCCTCACCTTGGGTACTAGTTACCCTCACCGTTGAGAGGACTACACGTCCTCACCATCAGAGGGCTGCACGCCCTCACCTCCAGAGGACTACATGTCCTCGCCTTGAGAGGGCTACACGCCCTCACCTTGGGTACTGGTTACCCTCACCGTTGAGAGGACTACACGTCCTCGCCTTGAGAGGACTACACGTCCTCACCATCAGAGGGCTGCACGCCCTCACCTCCAGAGGACTACATGTCCTCGCCTTGAGAAGGCTACACGCCCTCACCTTGGGTACTAGTTACCCTCACCGTTGAGAGGACTACACGTCCTCGCCTTGAGAGGACTACACGTCCTCACCATCAGAGGGTTGCACGCCCTCACCTCCAGAGGACTACATGTCCTCGCCTTGAGAGGGCTACACGTCCTCACCATCAGAGGGTTGCACGCCCTCACCTCCAGAGGACTACATGTCCTCGCCTTGAGAGGGCTACACGTCCTCACCTTGGGTACTAGTTACCCTCACCGTCAGAGGGCTACACGCCCTCACCTTGAAAGGACTACACGTCCTTGCCAGCAGAAGGCTACACGCCCTCACCTTGGGTACTAGTTACCCTCACCGTTGAGAGGACTACACGTCCTCGCCTTGAGAGGACTACACGTCCTCACCATCAGAGGGTTGCACGCCCTCACCTCCAGAGGACTACATGTCCTCGCCTTGAGAGGGCTACACGTCCTCACCTTGGGTACTAGTTACCCTCACCGTCAGAGGGCTACACGCCCTCACCTTGAAAGGACTACACGTCCTTGCCAGCAGAGGGCTGCACGCCCTCACCTCCAGAGGACTACACCTCCTCGCCTTGAGAGGGCTGCACGCCCTCACCTTTAGAGGGCTACGTGTCCTCATTTTCAGTGTGCTCGACATCTACACCTTAAAAGAATTTAAGGTCCTCTGCCCTTAAATGCTTAACCGAGACTGGCACTTCTGGTTAAGGGGCCAGTAGTTTCCTTTTAACGGTTCCTGGGCCACCCCCTGATATTGGAGGAGGGCCAACTGTGCGAGCACAACCAGAGAAGGAGGCTATCACACAGCTACTATGCATACCGGGGCAAGATTTCACCCGTGCCGCTGCAAAGAGACGAGTGCGGATCATGCGCACCAACATGACCACTCTTACACAGATATAGATGACATTGCTACTTAGCAACATTCTGCCCAGCGACCGCAACGCCAATCTCCCCCTGCAAAAGTATCAGTTAGTCTGTGTCGTCCCGACATGGGTAAGTATGCATATAGTTCAACTGATTTCTGATACCATCTATTGTTTGCAAGGATCGCACCCACAAGACACCCAGTGGACCCGGAAAAGTCCAACAGGGCCCTGGGGTTTCCAGCTCTGGTTACGGGCCTCTATCAGTCCTACAGGGTGCCCGTACCCCCCCGGCAAGGTTATGTCATCATAGGTAAGTATGCACATCGCTCAACTGATTTCTGATTTCATCAATTGTTTGCAGGGATCGCGACTGCAAGACACCTAGTGGACCCGAAGAAGTCCAACAGGGTCTTGGAGTTGTCAAGCTCTAATTACGGGTCTCTGTCAATTCTACGGAGTACCTGTCACCTCCAGCAAGGGCATCAGGCCCCCTACTAATCGAGCTTTCATCAAGAAGTACTGCGTCTCCAGGCAGGCGCAGGGCAAAACACCACAGCAGCCTGGGGATGGTCGGTAGCGGGCAATAGACGCACCGCCACCACCTTTTGAGTTCACCTCTGCTCATCCACAAAAAGGTTTGAGTATTGCCTACGACACATGGCCGACCCATAGGCGACCAAGTCCAAAGCCAAAGGTAAGCAAAGTACTAGGTCAGTGACCGACAAGTCATAAGGCGTCCAGCTAAAGACGTTAAAGAAGCGCTACTAGGAGGCAACCTAGTACCTTTTGAATCTATGCTTGTTATTTGATCACTTTTCATAGTAAGACACACCTAGTTGCTCATGATCCTAGGAATTTAAATAAAACGAGCACAAGCTCGGAAGGTAGTCATACCTCACAAAATATATATATGTATGTTTAGGTAGAAAGATACCTTAGACATGCATGTATGTAAACAAAAAGATACCTCACAAAATATATATATGTATGTTTAGGTAGCAAGATACCTTAGATATGCATGTATGTAGCAAAAAGCTACCTCACAAAATATATATATGTATGTTTAGGTAGCAAGATACCTTGGATATGCATGTATACAACAAAAATACCTTACAAAATATATATATGTATGTTTAGGTAGCAAGATACCTTGGATATGCATGTATATAGCAAAAATACCTCGCAAAAATATACACATGTTTAGGTAGCAAAATACCTCATGAAAAAAAAAAAAAGGAGAGAAGAAAAGAAAACAAACAAGAAAAAGAAATAAACAAATGATAATGATAAAAAAAAAAAAAAAAAAAAGAAGGAGAAAAAAGAAAATAAGTTGTTAAGCTGAAAAACCAACATGCTTTTGAAAAGAGACGATTTCCAACTTTTCTTTGAAAAAATTCATTGATCATAACCAATTTTTGGAAAATGTGTATACACCTGAAGGGTGAATGCTGTGAAGATTTTCCCAGACGCCCGAAATGGACTCGGATGAATGCACAAATTGATAAAAGAACATATTTTGGAAACATTGGGTTGATTAAAATAGAGGAAATGAATCCTGAGCCCTAGCATCACATGACCATAAAGATTTGACACTTGAGTGTCCGCATAGGTGCATGCATGACCAGTTTTGCATAAAGTTTCTAAATCATCATTTTTGCATTTGTGTCATGGAAATAATGTGGGGCATCCCTTTTTATCCTTGAACCAAGCCAAACCCCGACATGTATCATGTCTAGCCATTCTACAAACCCTGAGCCAAAATCCTGACTCACCATGAACCTTGACCTAGGGTGAGAATGTCAATCCTTACCCTCGGGAGCAAAAAAAGAAAAGAAGGAAAATTCCCCAATCAAAGAGTGGGAGAAAGCAAAAAAAGAAAAGAAGGAAAATTTCCAATCAAAGAGAAAGTCAAAAAGAAAAGAAAGAAAATTCCCAACCAAAGAATAGGAGAAAGTAAAAAAGGAAGGAAAGAAAGTTCTTGATCAAAGAACTAGAAGAAATGTGCAGAAAGGTCTTTTGACCAGACAATATCTGAACAATACAGAATTGTCACCAAATGAACGAAAAAAGAAGGAAAGAGAACCACAACCTAAAATAGTCTTCTCCCTTTGATTACCAACCAGAATCCCGTGCGCTAGCGACTTTTTTTTCTCGCCCCGCACTAAACAAAAACAGAAAAAGAAAAAAGCCAGAAAAATCAAAAGCCAAAAACACACAAAAGCCGAAAGAAGAAACCACCAAAAGAACCCATCCCCAAGGGAAGCCCTATTTGATCCATGATCACGCGTGTAATTTTTGATTTGATAGGAAATAATTTGCAAAGTCAAGTCATGACATATCTATGGTTCGGAATTAGGATGAAACACTTACCTGTGCGAGATTGATACACTTTGAGTAGATTTCTTCTATTTTTGTCAAACCCAGTGTTTCCTCTAAATGATCATTTAGAAACGAAATGCTAACATCCAAAATCTCATTTATGGTTATGGGAGATTTCATCAGCAGACTCTCCTTCCCCGGTAGACGCATTGTTTTTCACTCAAAAAAGCATATGCTGCTCTAAATCAGTTGGAATATTTGTCTCTTTGCTAAAGCATGTTTGCATTTTAGTGAAGAAAACAACGAGACTTTTTCAAGTCTCACAAGTTATCCAGAACTACGTAGGTCTGAATTCCTCATTGGAGGATACGTAGGAGCAAGAGCCTCGCTTTTGTCGACCACACCGCCTTTTGTTGTCATGACTCAAGAGCTGGTAGCCCGCGGAGATACCTTACGGTTATCCGCACCCTTTTTGTCATCCAGAGGCGGCGGGCCCGATGACAAGCAGAGACCAAGTTTGGTCATTCTGCACCCATGATACGCGGAGATACCTTATGGTTATTCGCACCCTTTTGTCATCCAGAGGCGGCGGGCCCGATGACAAGCAGAGACCAAGTTTGGTCATTCTGCACCCATGATACGCGGAGATACCTTATGGTTATTCGCACCCTTTTGTCATCCAGAGGCGGCGGGCCCGATGACAAGCAGAGACCAAGTTTGGTCATTTTGCACCCATGATACGCGGAGATACCTTATGGTTATTCGCACCCTTTTGTCATCCAGAGGCGGCGGGCCCGATGACAAGCAGAGACCAAGTTTGGTCATTCTGCACCCATGATACGCGGAGATACCTTATGGTTATTCGCACCCTTTTGTCATCCAGAGGCGGCGGGCCCGATGACAAGCAGAGACCAAGTTTGGTCATTCTACACCCATGATACGCGGAGATACCTTATGGTTATTCGCACCCTTTTGTCATCCAGAGGCGGCGGGCCCGATGACAAGCAGAGACCAAGTTTGGTCATTCTGCACCCATGATACGCGGAGATACCTTATGGTTATTCGCACCCTTTTGTCATCCAGAGGCGGCGGGCCCGATGACAAGCAGAGACCAAGTTTGGTCATTCTGCACCCATGATACGCGGAGATACCTTATGGTTATTCGCACCCTTTTGTCATCCAGAGGCGGCGGGCCCGATGACAAGCAGAGACCAAGTTTGGTCATTCTGCACCCATGATACGCGGAGATACCTTATGGTTATTCGCACCCTTTTGTCATCCAGAGGCGGCGGGCCCGATGACAAGCAGAGACCAAGTTTGGTCATTCTGCACCCATGATACGCGGAGATACCTTATGGTTATTCGCACCCTTTTGTCATCCAGAGGCGGCGGGCCCGATGACAAGCAGAGACCAAGTTTGGTCATTCTGCACCCATGATACGCGGAGATACCTTATGGTTATTCGCACCCTTTTGTCATCCAGAGGCGGCGGGCCCGATGACAAGCAGAGACCAAGTTTGGTCATTCTGCACCCATGATACGCGGAGATACCTTATGGTTATTCGCACCCTTTTGTCATCCAGAGGCGGCGGGCCCGATGACAAGCAGAGACCAAGTTTGGTCATTCTGCACCCATGATACGCGGAGATACCTTATGGTTATTCGCACCCTTTTGTCATCCAGAGGCGGCGGGCCCGATGACAAGCAGAGACCAAGTTTGGTCATTCTGCACCCATGATACGCGGAGATACCTTATGGTTATTCGCACCCTTTTGTCATCCAGAGGCGGCGGGCCCGATGACAAGCAGAGACCAAGTTTGGTCATTCTACACCCATGATACGCGGAGATACCTTATGGTTATTCGCACCCTTTTGTCATCCAGAGGCGGCGGGCCCGATGACAAGCAGAGACCAAGTTTGGTCATTCTGCACCCATGATACGCGGAGATACCTTATGGTTATTCGCACCCTTTTGTCATCCAGAGGCGGCGGGCCCGATGACAAGCAGAGACCAAGTTTGGTCATTCTGCACCCATGATACGCGGAGATACCTTATGGTTATTCGCACCCTTTTGTCATCCAGAGGCGGCGGGCCCGATGACAAGCAGAGACCAAGTTTGGTCATTCTGCACCCATGATACGCGGAGATACCTTATGGTTATTCGCACCCTTTTGTCATCCAGAGGCGGCGGGCCCGATGACAAGCAGAGACCAAGTTTGGTCATTCTGCACCCTTGTATCATCCAGAGGCGGCGGGCCCGATGATACGCGGAAATACCCGAGTGGTTATCCGTATAAACATTCTTTTGCTATCTGTAAGACAGAACGCTTGATAGCATGCAGAGACGGACATAGTCTTCTGCACCTTTTGTTCCTCCGGGAACAACAAGTCATTTACATGCGGAAATTTCATGGTCGCCCGCGACTCTCGTCAACCGAGAGGAGCGAAATTAGTGTCATACACTGATTTTCGGGGACCTTTGCTTGATGACATGCGACCATTCTTTGGTCCTTGTGAGGTGCTTGGCACCCATCATTAGGCAATTTGTGAAATTTTGGGAACAACAAGTCATTTGCATGTGGAGATTTTATGGTCACCCGCGACTCTCGCCAAATCGAGAGGAACGAAATTAGTGTCTTATCTTTACTTTCCTTTTATCTCCAATAAAAGACAAGTAAAGAGGGGCAACTGTCATACCCTAATTTCGTCCGGGGACCTTTGCTCGATGACGTGCGACCATTCTTTGGTCCTCGTGAGGTGCTTGGCACCCATCATTAGGCAATTTGTGAAATTCCGGGACATGCCGAAAAACCAAAAAATATTGATGCACAATCCGTAAGTTTCCGTGACACACCGGAAATCAAATGGAAGCATCGTTGCATAATTAAGTGAGGTTCCGTAACATTCCGTAAGTCAAAAAGGGGATGATTATGTAATCCGCAAGGTTCCGTAACATTACGGAAAGAAAACAAGTATCGTTACGAAATTCGTAAGTTTCCGTAACTTTACGAAAAAAGAATCACCAAAAAACAGCAGAGGGGGGGTGTACTTAGTAAAAATGGGGGTGCAAATAGCACCCAGGCCCACTTGGGCCCTCCAGAAGATTCCTCCAGAAGGCGGTTGCTTCTGGAGGAAGCAACCCTGCTCGCCTGGGCGAGCTGAGCTCGCCTGGGCGAGCTGGGCGGCAACCACCTCCCCTATTTTGCTATAAATAGGGGAGGAAAGCAAGAAGGAAGGGGTCCAGCCCCTTAGGCACTTCTCTCTCTTTCGAATTTGCTTGGAAAAATTGTTTCCGTGAAGAAAATCTAAGCCGAGGCGCTTCCGAAACGTTTCCGTAACGTTTTCCGTGAGGAATCTCGCAAAGGTTTCAACCGTTCTTCGACGTTCTTCATTCGTTCTTCATCGTTCTTCGATCTTCAACGGGTAAGTACCTCGAACCAAGCTTTTCGATTCATTCTATGTACCCGTAGTGGTCCACATTGTGTTTCGTGCATTTTCATTCTCGTTTTGTTTACTTTTTATACCCCCTGTTGACATGCTTAAGCCATTTTGCTCAAGTCATTTCTCGCTTAACTTAAAAATAAAATAAATTTCCACCGAACGTTTGAATTATATTATCCGTTAACTTCGGTTAAAATCAATTCCGACCGTTCGGTCGTGCCGTAACCACGTTGGAAATCAAAAAGAGGTAAAAAAACAATATAATAATCAAAAAATATCTTTTTAGTGAAATAAAGTGGAAAATCAATCGGACGTTTTCTCTTTGGGATTTCTCATTCTTAATCGAATTGATTAATAACTAAAGTGAAACTAAGGCTAAAATCAACTCGCCTAGTCAAGCTCGTCCACAAAAATAGGCTTTTGAAGTTTGTCATTTCAGTTTCTCACTAAGTAAAATGGATCATTTTTAAGGTCCAACGCCTTAAAATGATCACCACTTAAGTAAAAAAGGCATCACTTGATAAAAAAGAACTACGTAGGTCTGATTTTCTCATCCCAAATTGAGGAATACGTAGGAGCAAAGGGAAACACCCTTGTCGACCACAAAAAAAGAAAAAATATAAAAAGGGTATAAAGGATATAAGAATATAAAAGGGAACATAAAAATCAAAGTCATGTTTGCACATTCGATTAAAGGCTGCCGTCCCTTGGGACGGACGTGTGGGGTGCTAATACCTTCCCCGTGCGTAAATACAACTCCCGAACCTTTTCACTTAAAAGTTCGTAGATCGCGTCTTTTCCGGTTTTTCCGACGTTTTCCTCAAATAAACGTTGGTGGCGACTCCGCGCGTATTCCTTTCGTGGAACACGCATCCCGCGAGTCTCGCGTCGCCCTCCCGCCGAAGGGTAGGTTGCGACACTTGCCAACATGGATGACGAGGAACTACCTTTACCCGTGAACTCCGACGTTGTCAAGCGATACTATGCTTAAGATTTGGGGCAATTAAGGAAGTCGCTACATGTTTTTATTTTCTGTGGTTTCCCCCATGGATTCCTGTCCTATGTAATTTTCTCATCACAGTCTTTTAAAGAATGTAGGATTGGGGTTTCTTTGTTTTGATCCTCGCTTTGTGCCTTAAAAGATGCGTAGTCCTTAATGACCCGAGCCTTTTCGCTCAGTCCATGGGGATGCCCCAAGCGCTTAATTGAAACTGAACCCGACAAGCTTTTGCTAAAGATTTATTGCATTTGAAAACGCTCATGCATAGGCATGTACATGCATATTTGTTATCTTGTGACAGGGACAAGATCATTTTAAGCAATGGTCAAATACTGTGCCAAATCCAAGACAGGGATGAATCAAGGTAAGTGGTAACGTGACCACGATTTGTTGCACAATGTCATTTCCTACTTTCAGGTACTTGGGGACGGGCACGAATGGACGCTAGGCCCATGATCAACATATCGATGTCCCGCGTCCAGCTCTGGACAAGCGAGAAGCGCTACTGGGAGGCAGCCTAGTATCCTTTAAATTTCTACCTATTATTATTGTTGTTTCTTTAAGATAATGATCGGATGCCTAACTTACCCTAGGGGTTTCGAGTAAGTGAAGGCCGACCCATAGAGAGCGCATACTTTCTTCGCAAAAAAGGGGGGGGGGGGTTAGCTAAGGGAGGGTGAGTTTTTCTCCACCCAAAACTCCCCTCCCTCATTCAAAGATGCAGCACCCACGGGATTTGCGGTTTTTTGACCCTAGGCCACCATTTTTGTGCTTTTGCTTCCATTTTTAGTGTCTTTGATCACTCCATACAAGTAAGTACATTATCCTTTCACCTAGTGGATGGCGCCTCCTCTCACTTCTTCTCCTTTGTCTTCCGCTGCGTCTCCATGGTGGAAAATCACCATTAAAGGACCTCATTTCTTGTGGAGCTTCTATGGAGGCTGGATCTTTGAGCTTCAATGAGGTCCTTTAATGGTGATTTTCCACCATGGAGATGTAGCTAAAGACAAAGGAGAAGAGGTGAGAGGAGGCGCCATCCACTAGGGAATAAGCCATGGAAGAAGGAGCTTCACCACCAAGATGAGCCTTGGATAAGAAGCTTGGAGAGGATGCTTCAATGGAGGAAAAGAAAGAGGGAGAGAAAGAGAGAGGGGGGAGCACGAAATTGAAGGAAGAAAAAGGGAGAGAAGTTGAACTTTGAGTTGTGTCTCACAAGACTCTCATTCATCAAAGTTACAACAAGTCTTATACATGCTTCTATTTATAGACTAGGTAGCTCAAGTGGCACCTCCAATGACGGAGAAAGAGATGATCACAATGATAGTAGACACATTACCAATGTTTTGCAATGGAAAAATGGTGGGTTACACACCTTCAAACTTTGTGGATTTGGTCTTCACCAACGAAAGGATCGAAGTGGGTCTGAAAAGAGGCAAAATGCGAAAACTGAGGCAAATGAAGAAGATGAGGGAGAAACCCTTGCTGTGACTGCCATTCCTACACGACCAAATTTCCCATCAGCCCAACAATATCATTACTCAGCCAATAACTGTCCCTCTCACCCAATCATCGACAAAGGCATCCCCAAAGAAGCAACAAGGCATGTCTGCTTACCACATGCCTAATGCCCAAACACCACCTTTAGCACAAACCAAAACACCAACCAAGAAATGAATTTTGCAGCGAAAAAGCCTGTAGAATTCACCCCAATTCCAGTGTCCTATGCTGATTTGCTCCCATATCTACTCGATAATTCAATGGTTGTGATGTGCCATTATTTTCTCCTATTTCTTAACCCTTTTTGCACCATTTTAATTAATGATTAGTCTTAATTGTCAAATTAATTATGCAGTTTTATCATTTGGGCCTATTGGACTAATTTTGTGTTTTTAATTTAATTTCAAGAGAATTATAAGCAATTGGGCTTGAATCCAGAATTGGGCTTGGACTTGAAGAGAGCAGACAATTTTATCAAATCTTATCTTATCTAGATCAAATCTTATCTTATCTAGATTTTATCTAATCTAGATATTATTTCATCTAGATCTTATCTTATCTTATTTAGATTTTATTTCATCTAGATTTTATTTTATCTTATCTTATCTTGTCTGGATTTTATTTTATTTATGGGCTTGGACTTAAAATAGATTTGTAAGCTTTGGGGCTGAAAACTATATAACAGCACCAAGGTTCTAGTTTAGGCTCTCTCCTCTCTCTCCTGTTTTTGTTTTTAGTTTTAGGCTTTTCTTCTTTTAGACACTTTTTCGTTTTACAATTCGAGTTTTTACTTTTCGTTTCAGCAATAAAATTTCATTCTTCAATCTATAATTTCGTTCTCTATTGATTAATGGAAGGCTAAGTCTCCAGCGTTGTTTTCTCTTGAGGATCAAACACAGTTCTCTTTGAGGTTTTATTATTACTATTAAATTTTGTTCAGTTTTTCCTCTTCACTAATTACTCTGAATTTGTTGCTATAAATGCATGCATGCTTAGTGCTTGATTAATTGTCTCTGCACTTAATTTACGTTCATGCTTAATGATCGTTTATGATTAATTGGTGTATGTGTTGCTTAATCACAAAATGAATGTCTTATGTTAAATTTCACTTAGTAATTTAATTTAGGGTTGGATTAAGTGGTTGAACTGCTAAAGGATAAACTCTCGTAACCTAGGATAAGAGACTTGCTTGTGAATCAAGGGGAAGCAACGTGTTTTAATTCTGATATTTTATAATTCACATTTATTCGTTGTTTAATTTACAAAAGCAAACAACCCCCCCCCCCAATTCGTTACTATTTCCCCACATCTATTCGTGGTTTATCATTGTTCGTTGGGAGACGACCTAGGATCACTTCCTAGTTATTGCATTTTAATGTTTATTTGATTCAGGTACAACATCGATCAAATTTGGCATCGTTGCTGGGGAGCAGTGTCCAAAGGTTCATAATAGCTAGTGATTCGTGTTTTATGTTTAGTTGTTTTAAGTTTTCGTGTTGTGTTAGTGTTGTTTAGTGTCTTGTTATTTTGTTAAGTGTGGTGTTTTGTTTTAGTTTTTCTATTCAGCACTTTCCCTGTTTCAGTTTTTGTGTTTTGCTGTGAATAGTGCTTTGCGACGGATTTAGCGACCACTTTTGCTGATCTGGAAAACAGAGTAGTAGTGCAAATCCCTTAGCGACTGAATTAGTGATTGCTGCTGACAATTTAATTGGCGATTTTTGTTTTGATAGTTAGGGTTGTTATTTTTGGCTGAATTTTGGTGTGGTAGGTTCTTTTGATCCATATTTTTTGGGAAAAATAGTTGGAGCCCTTAGTTTGGTCATATTTGAAAGTTCCAAAAAAGTAGTGAATTTAATTTTTGTCAAAACTTCAAACAGTCATAACCTTTGCTCTGGGTATCAGAATGACTATTATTATATATGTATTTGGGGTAGAGAAAAATTTTCCATATTGTGGCAGCCTTCCAAAGGCTGGCTGAGGTCTCTAGCTAGCCAAAATTTCCTGTTTACAAGTTTTTTTTTTCAAGTTTTATTGTTTTATTTTTCTAAACCTTCCTTAGGTAGTTTCCATAGTTAGACTTTGAATTTTTGCCTGGAAATTTTTGTGCCATCTTTTCATGATTTTAGGGTGTTGCTCACAAAATTTCAAGTCATTTGGATATCATTTGAGGGTAGCTGTAGTTCAAACCTACATTGTTACTTGCATAAGAAGGCAACTAGCTGTGCATGCTGAATATAGTGTACGACTAGAGGCAATCCATCTGACTTACAACCCTTTGATCTTGAGATAGATAGGATATTTCATAAATTAGTTAGGCATCATCTTGTACCTTTTGAGCATCCTGAGCATTCTGTTATTAGTGATTTTGAGCATCCTGATTTTGAGCATTTTGATTTTGAACATTCTGAGAACATGGCACAACCTCCACCCCGTGAGAGGACTCTAAGGGAAATGGCTGCACCTGATTTCACCTACGAAAGCTTGTGCATCCAATACCCTAATGAGGATGTCCCATATGTTCTTAAAACTGGACTGATCCATTTGCTTCCAAAGTTTCATGGCCTTGCAGGTGAAGACCCCTACAAACATCTGAAATAATTCCATATTGTCTGCTCCACCATGAAACCCCCAGATGTCCAAGAGGATCACATATTTCTGAAGGCTTTTCCTCATTCTTTAGAGGGAGTGGCAAAGGACTGGCTATATTACCTTGCTCCAAGGTCCATCACGAGCTGGGATGACCTCAAGAGAGTATTCTTAGAAAAAAATTTCCCTGCTTCTAGGACCACGACCATCAGAAAAGATATTTCAGGAATTAAGCAACTCAGTGGAGAGAGCTTATATGAATACTGGGAGAGATTTAAGAAACTATGTGCCATTTGCCCTCACCACCAGATTTCTGAGCAGCTTCTTCTCCAATATTTTTATGAAGGACTCAGTAAAATGGAGAGAAGTATGATAGATGCTGCCAGTGGTGGAGCCCTTGGAGACATGACCCCTGCTGAAGCCAGAAATTTAATTGAGAAGATGGCTTCCAACTCCCATCAATTTAGTGCCATAAGTGATGCTATTGTCATTAGAGGAGTGCATGAAGTAGCCACGAATTCATCTTCACCAGCTGAGACTAAGAAGCTTGAAGGTAAACTAGATGCCTTGTGATGTAAGCTCCATTGGAGCTTGTAGGCCTAGGATCTTCTTCATCAATGGATTTCTTTGCTTCTTGGAAGATAAATGGCAGTGGAATGGAGAAGGAAGAGAGAGAGGAGACGCTACTTCAAGGAGAAGATGAGTCTAGAAGAAGCTCACCACCATAGGAGGCCATGGATAAGAGCTTGGAGGAAGAAGGAGATGAATGAAGGGAGAGGGAGAGAAGAGCACGAAATTTTGTGCTCTAAAAGAGCTCTGAAATCTGAAGTTAATACTTAAATGATCAAAGTTCCAAAAAAATTCACACACATGACCTCTATTTATAGCCTAAGTGTCACACAAAATTAGAGGGAAATTCAAATTTCACTTGAATTTGAAATTGAATTTGTGGAGCCAAAATTTCACTAATTATGATTAGTGAATTTTAGTTATGGTTCAGCCCACTAATCCAAGATCAATTCCAAGATTCTCCACTAAGTGTGCTTAGGTGTCATGAGGCATGAAAAGCATGAAGGACATGCACAAAGTGTGACTATATGATGTGGCAATGGGGTGTAGTAAGCAAATGCTCACCTCCCCATCTAAAATTTAATTGGATTGGGCTTCTACCAATTCAATTAAATTTATTCCCAACCACACACATCAAATATTTACTTAGTGCATGTGAAATTACAAAACTACCCCTAATACAAAAACTAGTCTAGGTGCCCTAAAATACAAGTGCTGAAAATCCTATATTTCTAGGGTACCCTACCTACATTATGGAACCCTAAATACAAGACCCAAAATTAATGAAACCTTAATCTAATATGTACAAAGATAAGTGGGCTCATACTTAGTCCATGGACCCAAAATCTACTCTAAGGCTCATGAGAACCCTAGGGCTTTCTCTTGCATCTTTGGCCCAATCTTCTTGGAGTCTTCTATCCAATGACCTTGGGGGGTAGGATTGCATCACCTTGGTTAACCTGGTAACCCAACTGGCCATGAATCAAAAATCTGCACATGCCGCCAGACTCTGTGGTTTATGCTCCTCTGCCGACCACCACACAGACCTTTGCCCTTCTGTGCAACAATCTGAAGCAATTGAACAGCCTGAAGCTTATGCTGCAAACATCTACAATAGACCTCCTCAACCTTAGCAGCAAAATCAGCCACAACAGAACAATTATGACCTCTCCAGCAACAGGTACAATCCCGGGTGGAGGAATCATCCCAACCTTAGATGGTCGAATCCTTCACAACAGCAGCAAAAACAACAACCTTATTTCCAGAATGCTGCTGTCCCAAGCAGACCATACGTTCCTCCACCAATCCAGCAGCAACAACAATAACAACAACAATAACCCCAGAAATAGCAAACATTTGAGGCCCCTCCGCAACCTTCCCTTGAAGAACTTGTGAGGCAAATGACTATGCAAAACATGCAGTTTCAACAAGAGACCAGAGCCTCCATTCGGAGCTTAACTAATCAGATGGGACAATTGGCTACACAGTTAAATCAACAACAGTCCCAGAATTCTGACAGATTACCTTCTCAATCTGTCCAAAATCCCAAAAATGTGAGTGCCATTGCATTGAGGTCGGGAAAGCAGTGTTAAGAACCTCAACCAGCAACATCTTCTTCATCCACAAATGAACCTGCCCAACTTCACTCTACTCCAGAAAAAGCTGATGACAAAAATTTAAAGAGTAAGTTACCTAACAATTTCTATGCAGGTGAATCTTCCACTGGTAATTTTGATTTACAGAAGCAGCATATCCTTCTTCCATTCCCTCCAAGAGCAATTTCCAACAAAAAAATGGAAGAGGCGGAGAAGGAGATATTGGAAATATTTAGAAAAGTAGAGGTAAACATACCTCTGCTAGATGCAATAAAGCAAATTCCAAGATATGCTAAATTCTTGAAGGAGTTGTGCACTCATAAGCGGAAGCTTAAAGGAAGTGAAAGAATTAGCATGGGCAGAAATGTCTCCGCATTGATTGGTGAATATGTTCCCCAAATCCCTGAAAAATGTAAAGATCCTGGTACATTCAGCATACCTTGTACTATAGGGAACAGTAAGTTTGACAATGTCATGCTAGATTTAGGAGCTTCTGTTAGTGTTATGCCTCTGTCTATTTTTAATTCTCTATCTCTTGGTCCCTTGCAGTCAACTGGTGTGGTAATTCATTTATCCAATAGAAGAGTTGCATATCCTACTGGTTTCATAAAGGATGTCTTAGTTAGAGTTGGTGAACTGATTTTCCCTGTTGATTTGCATATTTTGAATATGGAGGAGGGATTTTCTAAAGGACCAGTTCCCATCATTCTAGGCATACCTTTTATGAAAACTGCTAGAACTAAGATAGATGTATATGCAGGCACACTATCTATGGAGTTTGGTGATATAACTGTTCATTTTAATATTCTTGATGCTATGAAACACCCATCTGAAGATCTTTCTATATTTCATGTTGAAATAATTGACCATGTTGTTGATGAATACATGACTGATCTTCATTCTAATCTGCATGCATGTCACTCTTCAAGCATTGAATCCGAATTTGTACTTGATCATATGTCTGAATTTGATGCTGAGAGTGAATCTGAAATTTATATTGATTACATGTCTGGTGATGTTTTACCTCTTGAGATTGATTTTATAAAGTCCGATAGAACTAACCATGTTTCAAGAAGTACACATACCTCTTACTTTCTTTATGAGGTACAGGCTGAGAAACCATCTCTTTCTACCATTATCCAGCCGCCAACACCAGAATTGAAGCCTCTGCCATCAAATTTAAAATATGCTTACTTGGATGATAGCAAAAGTTTTCCAGTAATTATATATGCCTCCCTTGCTGATGAGCTAGAGGAGAAGTTGTTATCAGTTCTCAAGAAGCATAAGAAGGCTATAGGCTAGACCCTGGCAGAAATTCCTGGTATTAGCCCATCCACATGTATGCATCGGATAAATTTAGAAGATGGGGCTAAACCAGTAAGACAGTTATAGAGAAGACTCAACCCGGTGATTCTTGATGTAGTGAAGAATGAGGTTACCAAGCTTTTGCAAGCTGGAATCATTTATCCTATCTCTGACAGCCAATGGGTGAGTCCCGTCCAGGTAGTCCCGAAGAAAACCAGCCTCACCATGATCAAAAATGAGAAGGAGGAGCTAATTCCTACTCGGGTGCAGAACAGTTGGAGAGTCTGCATCCACTATAGGAGGCTGAACCAGGTTACCAAAAAGGACCATTTTCCCCTGCCATTCATTGACCAGATGCTTGAATGCTTGGCAAGTAAATCTCACTACTGTTTCCTTAATGGTTTTTCTGGTTATATGCAAATCACTATTGCTCCTGAGGATCAGGAAAAGACCACATTCACCTGCCCCTTCGGCACTTTTTCCTATAGGAGAATGCCTTTTGGCCTATGCAATGCCCCTGGTACCTTCCAGCAGTGCATGATTAGTATTTTTAGTGATTTTTTAGAAAATTGCATAGAGGTGTTTATGGATGATTTCACTGTATATGGATCCTCTTTTGATATTTGTTTGGATAGTCTGGAAAAGGTTTTGAATAGATGCATTGAAACTAACCTTGTTCTAAATTTTGAAAAATGTCATTTTATGGTTGAGCAAGGTATAGTTTTAGGCCACATTATTTCCAATAAGGGCATTGAAGTAGATCCTGCAAAAAATTTTGTTATTTCACAATTGCCTTACCCCTCTTGCGTGCGAGAGGTGCGATCTTTTCTTGGTCATGCAGGATTCTACAGGCGCTTTATAAGAGATTTTAGTAAGGTAGCCCTTTCACTATCCAACTTGTTCCAAAAGGAGGTGGAGTTTGACTTTAATGATAAATGAAAATAGGCCTTTCATTGCCTCAAAAGAGCACTGACTACCACCCCTATCATTCAGGCACCTGATTGGACAGCCCCATTTGAGCTAATGCGCGATGCATCCAATTACACATTGGGGGTTGTCCTTGCTCAAAAGATCTCCTTACTTCAGCTTACTTCTTTTCCACCATGACATAGGGAGTTTTTCTTTTCCTATCTCCTTCTTTACTTTTATTACATTTGTCTGATTCTATTTGATGGTTTAATTGCTTTTAATCTTTTAATTGTGCTACATTGAGGACAATGTGTTGTTTAAGTATAGGGGGAGTGTTCTTTGGTTTTGCTAGTTTTGTTAAATTTTTTAATTTTGTTAGTTTTGTTGGGTTTCTAGTTTAATATTTTAGGTCAATTTTGTTTGCATGTACAACTTTGCATATTTTTCTTTGAATTATAGGATATGTTCAAGAAATGGGTAATTGTTCTGAAAATAAAAGTCTCTTGACATTTTGTGATTTGAAATCCTTGTTTTTCCTCTACATGTGATGATAGTTTTGAAAACTTAATTTGGAAGTGATAAGTTTACCTTTGTGAGAATTTGAGCCATCCATCATCATAATCTTTTGGTGTGTTTTGCCCCATTGATTGCTTGCACAATAGTCTTCGCTTGATTCTTGTTGATGCTTCCTAATTACATGCATATTTGGAAATGATTTAGGCAATTTTGTTCATTTTGCCCAGGAGTGCAAAAGGCTAAGTATGGGGGGTTTTGATGTGCCATTATTTTCTTCTATTTCATAACCCTTTTTGCACTATTTTAATTATTGATTAGTCTTAATTGTCAAATTAATTATGCAGTTTTATCATTTGGGCTCATTGGACTAATTTTGTGTTTTTAATTTAATTTCAGGAGAATTATAAGCAATTGGGCTTGAATCCAGAATTGGGCTTGGACTTGAAGAGAGCAGACAATTTTATCAAATCTTATCTTATCTAGATCAAATCTTATCTTATCTAGATTTTATCTAATCTAGATATTATTTCATCTAGATCTTATCTTATCTTATTTAGATTTTATTTCATCTAGATTTTATTTTATCTTATCTTGTCTAGATTTTATTTTATTTATGGGCTTGGACTTAAAACAGATTTTTAAGCTTTGGGGCTGAAAACTATATAACAGCACCAAGGTTCTAGTTTAGGCTCTCTCCTCTCTTCTCTCTTCTCTCCTCTCTCTCCTGTTTTCATTTTTAGTTTTAGGCTTTTCTTTTTTTAGACACTTTTTCGTTTTGCAATTCGAGTTTTTACTTTTCATTTCAGCAATAAAATTTCGTTCTTCAATCTATAATTTCGTTCACTATTGATTAATGGAAGGCTAAGTCTCCAATGTTGTTTTCTCTTGAGGATCAAGCACAGTTCTCTTTGAGGTTCTATTATTACTATTAAATTTTGTTCAGTTTTTCCTCTTCACTAATTACTCTGAATTTGTTGCTATTAATTCATGCATGCTTAGTGCTTGATTAATTGTCTCTGCGCTTAATTTACGTTCATGCTTAATGATCTTTTATGATTAATTGGTGTATGTGTTGCTTAATCACATAATGAATGCCTTATGTTAAATTTCGCTTAGTAATTTAATTTAGGGTTGGATTAAGTGGTTGAACTGATAAAGGATGAACTCTCGTAACCTAAGATAAGAGACTTTCTTGTGAATCAAGGGGAAGCAACGTGTTTTAATTCTGATATTTTATAATTCACATCTATTCGTTGTTTAATTTACAAAAGCAAACAACCCCCCCCCCCAATTCGTTACAATTTTCCTACTATCTGTTATGAACATTTGGTTTATCATTGCTCGTTGAGAGACGACCTACGATCACTTCCTAGTTACTGCATTTTAATATTTATTTGATTCAGGTACGGCCTCGATCAGGTTGCCATAACCCCATCCAAGGTTCCTCAACCTCCATTTTTCCGAGGATATGACTCGAACGCAACATGTGCTTATCATGGAGGGGCCCCAGGGCATTCCATTGAGCATTGTAGGACCCTAAAGTGTAAGGTGCAAGGTCTAATTGATGCGGACTGGCTGAAATTTGAAGAGAATCGCTTGTGAATCCTAACATTGACAAGAGATGCCACACATGGGGCAATTTGAAGGTTGTTGCTAGATGTCTCTAATGACTCATTAGGATTTTCAAGTTTATGCCATTATTGTAAACCACAGTTACAATGCTAAATAATATGGATAAATTTGACATCCTTGTCTTTCTCATCCTCTCACAATTACATCTTTGCTTATTCATTTTCCACCGGAATGTGAGTGTAAGCCATTGGTTTGTTTGCTCAAACGACCTGTGTTCCTAATTTTTTAACTTCCGAGACCATTCAATCAAAGATTACTCGTCCTGCACGTTGGTGGGGGTGCTGTAAAACGATGAGTAAAGTTCAAAACAATAAGTTTCAGAATAAGAAAAAAGAAAAAAAAAAGCATTTGATTGACTATGTTTTCAAGTAAAAATATAGACATTCATGTGACCTCATTTTATCATTCCTGAAAGTTTGTCTTTTTGAGAGAGAAGTGAGTTATCAAGAATAGGAGTCATTTGACTTAATCCGTCAAAATCCTTCAACTATTTCTCGTCCTTGAAAAATTCTTTTTGCGAGAATCAACCGCCTCTTTCATTCTTCCTTGCTACAAGGTTATGAAAACAAAACAACGATGGATACCTCAGAGCCTTACACTGGGGCAATAAAAGGCACCATGCATAAACCTCAAGCGAACCTAGGGGCCGATTAGAAGTTCTCACCCAATAGGTTCCCTGCTACAAGGTCATGACGAAAGACAACGATTGGTACCTCAAAGCCTTACACTGGGGCAATGAAGGGCACCGTGCATGACCCTCAAGCGAACCTAGGGGCAGATCAAAAGTTCTCACCCGTCAATGCTTTTTTAAAAAGGGGGGACAAACCCTGGGATTTCAATGGATTGATTAAACGTCAAACGGCTCCATTGCCGTCACTCCAAAATGGTCAAGTGACTAAATCAAACAGAACATACACTCTAAGGGAGTTCCCGAAGAGATTTGCAAAAGATAGGATGAGGTTGCATGAATTATCATCTCTTTCAAAAATCAAATCAAAATCACAAAATAGGGAAAGAATGTCATAAACATTGTACAACTTTCCATTATATTGCATTGTTGCATATGAAGACCGCATTTATCGTATTTCAAGACAAAGGTTGCATGCATCTGCATCCCTCAAAATCATGTTAACTGCATAGATTTCCTACATCTAATGTCCAAACTTATGAATTTCGGATGACCGGCCCTCTCAATGAGTCAATCTCTTGCTTTCTCATAAGGGTGGACCCTTGGGTACAAGTACCCTCACCTTCAAACGGCTACAGGCCCTCGCCATCAGAGGACTACACGTCCTCACCTTCAGAGGGCAGCACGCCCTTGCCTTTAGAGGACTACACGTCCATATCTTTAGAGGACTACACGTCCTCACCATCGGAGGACTACACATCCACACCTTCAGAGGACAACACGTTCGCGCCTTCAGAGGACTACACGTCCTCGCCTTCAGAGGACTACACATCCTCGCCTTCAAAGGACAACACGTCCTCGCCTTCAGAGGACAACACGTCCTCGCCTTCAGAGGACTACATGTCCTCTCCAAAAGAGGACTACACGTCCTCACCTTCAGAGGACTACACTTCCTCGCCTTCAGAGGACTACACGTCTTCGCCTTCAGAGGATTACATGTCCTCGCCTTCAGAAGGCTACACGCCCTCGCCTTCAGAGGACTACACGCCCTCGCCTTTAGAGGACTACACGCCCTAGCCTTTAGAGGACTACACGCCCTTGCCTTAAGAGGACTACATGTTCTCGCCTTCAGAGGGCTACACGCCGTTGCCTTTAGTGGGCTAAACGCCCTCGCCTTCAGAGAGCTACACGCCCTCGCCTTCAGAGGGCTACATGCCCACACCTTCAGAGGACTACACGTCCTCGCCATCACAGGACTACACGTCCTCAACTTTAGAAGGTTGCACGCCCTCGCCTTCAGAGGACTACACGTCCTCACCTTCAGAGGACTACACGTCCTCGCCTTCAGAGGACTGCACGCGCTCGCCTTCAGAGGGCTACACACCCTCGCCTTTAGAGGACTGCACGTCCTCCCCTTCAGAGGACTACACGCCCTTGCCTTTAGAGGACTACATGCCCTCTCCTTCAGAGTTCTTCACGTCCTCACCATCAGAGGACTACACATCCTCTCCTCTAGAGGGCGACACGCCCTCGCCTTCAGAGGACTACACGTCCTCACCTTCAGAGGTCTACACGTCATCCCCTTCAGAGGACTACACGCCCTCGCCTTCAGAGGACTACATGTCCTCACCTTCAGGGGACTACAAATTCTCACCTTCTGTCCTTAATGCTTAACCGAGACTTGCGCTCCTGGTTAAGGGGCCAATAGTTTCCTTTTATCAGTTCCTGGGCCACCCCCTGATCATGGAGGAGGGCCAACTGTGCGAGCACAACCAGAAAAGGAGGCTATCACGTAGCTTCTATGCATACTGGGGCAAGATTTCACCCGTGCCGCTGCAAAGAGACATACGAATCATGCACACCAACATGATCACTCTTACACAGATATGGATGACGTTGCTACTTTGCAACATTCTACCCAGTGACCACAATGCTAATCTCCCCCTACGGAAGTATCAGTTGGGATCGCGCCCACAAGACACCCAGTGGACCCGGAGGAGTCCAACAGGGCCTTGGGGTTTCCAGCTCTGGTTACGGGCCTCTGTCAGTCCTACAGGGTGCCCGTCCCCCTAGCAAGGTCATGCCATCGTGACATAGGTAAGTATGCACGTGGCTCAACTAATTTATGATGCCATCCACTATTTGCCGGGATCGCGCCCACAAGACACCCAGTGGACCTGGAGGAGTCCAACAGGGCCCTGGGGTTTCCAGCTTTGGTTACGGACCTCTGTCAGTCCTACAGGGTGTCCGTCCCCCCCAACAAGGTCATGCCATCGTGACATAGGTAAGTATGCACATGGCTCAACTGATTTCTTATGTCATCTATTGTTTGCAGGGATCGCGCCCGCAAGACACCCAGTGGACCCGGAGAAGTCCAACAGGGTCCTGGGGTTTCCAGCTCTGATTACGGGCCTCCGTCAGTTATACGGAGTGCTCGTCGCCCCCAGCAAGGTCATGCCATCGTGACATAGGTAAGTATGCACGTGGCTCAACTAATTTATGATGCCATCCACTATTTGCCGGGATCGCGCCCACAAGACACCCAGTGGACCTGGAGGAGTCCAACAGGGCCCTGGGGTTTCCAGCTTTGGTTACGGACCTCTGTCAGTCCTACAGGGTGCCCGTCCCCCCCAACAAGGTCATGCCATCGTGACATAGGTAAGTATGCACATTGCTCAACTGATTTCTGATGTCATCTATTGTTTGCAGGGATCGTGCCCGCAAGACACCCAGTGGACCCGGAGAAGTCCAACAGGGTCCTGGGGTTTCCAGCTCTGATTACGGGCCTCTGTCAGTTCTACGGAGTGCCCGTCGCCCCCAACAAGGTCATCAGGCCCCTTACTAACCGAGCTTTCATCAAGAAGTACTGCACCCCCAGGCAGGCACAGGGCAAGACACCACAGCAGCCTGGGGACGGCTGACAGCGAGCAATAGACGCACCGTCGCCACCTCCAGAGCCCCTCAGCTCATCTACAAAGGCTGGAGCATTGCCTACGGCCCGTGGCCGACCAGCAGGCGACCAAGTCCAAATCCAAGGTAAGCAAAAGTACTAGGTCCGTGACCGACAAATCATCACGCGTGCAGCTCAAGACGTTAAAGAAGCGCTACTAGGAGGCAACCTAGTACCTTTTAAATCTCTGCTTGTTATTTGATCACCTTTGTTTCTCAAGTCATAGTAGGACACACCTAGTTGCTCATGATCCTAGGAATTTAAATAAAACAAGCACAAGCTCGGAAGGTAGTCATACCTCACAAAATATATGTATGTGTGTTTAGGTAGCGAAAATGCCTTAGATATGCATGTATGTAATTTAGGTAGCAAAAAAATTACCTCACAAAATATATATATGTATGTATGTATGTATATGTATGTTTAGGTAGCAAGATACCTTGGATATGCATGTATATAGAAAAAATACCTCACAAAATATATATATGTATGTTTAGGTAGCAAGATACCTTGGATACGCATGTATATACTCACAAAAATATACATATGTTTAGGTAGCAAAATACCTCATGAAAAAAAAACAAAAAAAGTAAAATAAAAATAAAATTGGTTAGCTAAAAAGCCAACATGCTTTTGAAAGGAAATGAACTTGCCATTCAGAACACAAGGTTTTTGAAGAAAAATGTGTATGCACCTGAAGGATGAATGCTGTGAAAATTTTCCCGAACACCCAAAATGGACTCGGATGAATGCATGAATTGATGAAAGAACATGTTTTGGAAACACTGGGTTGACTTAAATAGGAAAAATGAATCCTGAGCCCTAGTGTCACATGAACATAAAAACTTGATGCTTGAGTGTCCACATGGGTGCATGCATGACCAGTTTTGCATAAAAATTCCAAATCATCATTGTTGTATGTGTGTCATGGAAATAAATGTGAGACATCCCCTTTACCCCTGAACCGCTTGCCAAACCAACACCCTGACATACATCATGTACGGCCGTTCTGCAAGCCTTTTGACCCAAGACCTCAAACCATCATAAACCTTGACCCAGGATGAGAATTTTCATCCCTGTCCTCGGAAGAAGGAACAATGGGGTCTCCCAAGAAAAAAAAAGTCATTTACTATTGAGCTGCTAACACGCTTCCAGAACAAAGAAAGTTCCCGATCAAAGATCGAAAGAAAACAAAAGAAAAATAGAAATTCCCGATCAAAGATCGGAAGAAAACAAAAGAAAAAGAAAAGTTCCCAATCGAAGATCAAAAGAAAACAAAAGAAATATACAGAAAGGTCTTCGGATCAGACAATATTTGAATTGTCACAAGCAAATAAGAAAAGAAAGGAAACCGTGACTTGAAGTGGTCCTCTCCCTTTGATTACCAACCAAAATCCTGTGCGTCGGTGACTTTTTTGTCTCGCACTAAACAAAAACAGAAAAGGAAAAGGCCGAAACACTCAAAGCCAAATTTCCTACCAAAAAAAAAACATCATTCCCGAAAAAGTCCTATTGATCCATGATCACACATGTAATCTTTGATTTGATAGGAAATGATTTGCAAAATCAAGTCATGTCATATCTATGGTTTGGAATTAGGATAAAACACTTACCTGTGTGAGATTGATACACTTTGACTGATTTTCTTCTATTTTGTTGGACCCAGTGTTTCCTCTAAATGATCGTTTAGAAATGAAACACTAACATCCAAAATCTCATTTATGGTTATGAGAAAATTTCATCAGTATACTCTCCTTCCCCAATAGACACATTGTTTTTCACCAAAAATTATATGTTGCTCTGATCAGTTGGAGGTTTTGTTTCTTTACTAAAGCATGTTCGCATTTTAGTGAAAGAACATCGAGACTATTTTAGTCTCACACATCACAAAATCAAGAGCTACGTAGGTCTGAGTTCCTCATCACAAATTGAGGATACATAGGAGCAAAAACCTCGCTTTTATTAACCGCCCCACCTTTTGCTATCGTGACTTGTGAGTCCTTTGGCACGCGAAGATGCCATATACGATAACCCGCACACACTCGTTCACTATCCGTCAGACTCAAAGTCTGGTAGCATGCAGTGGCTAACGTCGACTTCTGTACCATTATCATCCAAAGATGGCGAGTCCAATGACATTCGGGGGTACCTTATGGTTATCCGTACCTTTTGTCAACCAGAGCCAAGCGAGCCCGTTGACACGCAGAGACTAACATCGTCTTCTACACCTTTGTCATCCAGAGACGGCGAGTCCGATGACATGCGGGAGTACCTTATGGTTATCCGCACCTTTTGTCAACCAGAGGCAAGCGAGCCCATTGACACGCAGAGACTAATGTCGTCATCTACACCTTTTGTCAACCAGAGGCAAGCGAGACCGTTGATACGCAGAGACTAACGTCATTATCTGCACCTTTTGTCAACCAAAGGCAATCAAGCCCATTGACACGCAGAGACTGATGCCATCTTCTACACCTTTGTCATCCAGAGACGGCGAGTCCAATCACATGTGGGGGTACCTTATGGTTATCCGCACCTTTTGTCCACCAGAGGCAAGCGAGCCCGTTGATACGCAGAGACTAACATCGTCATCTACACCATTTGTCAACCAGAGGAAAGCGAGCCCGTTGACACGCAGAGACTAACGTCGTCATCTGCACCTTTTGTCAACCAGAGGCAAGCAAGCCCGTTGACACGCAGAGACTAACGTCGTCTTCTGCACCTTTGTCATCCAGAGACGGCAAGTCCGATGACATGTGGGGGTACCTTATGGTTATCCGCACCTTTTATCAACCAGAGGCAAGTGAGTCCGTTGACACACAGAGACTAACGTCGTTATCTGCACCTTTTTTCAACCAAAGGCAAGAGAGCCCATTGACACGTAGAGAATAATGTCGTCTTCTGTACCTTTGTCATCCAGAGACGGCGAGTCCAATGACATGTGGGGGTACCTTATGGTTATCCGCACATTTTTTCAACCAGAGGCAAGTGAGCCCGTTGACACGCAGAGACAAACATTGTCATCTGCATCTTTTGTCAACCAGAGGCAAGCGAGCCTGTTGACACGCAGAGACTAACGTCGTCTTCTGCACCTTTGTCATCCATAGTCGACGAGTCCGATGACATGCGGGGGTACCTTATGGTTATCCGCACCTTTTGTCAACCAAAGGCAAGCGAGCCCATTGACACGCAGAGACTAACATCGTCATCTGCACCTTTTGTCAACCAGAGGCAAGCGAACCCGTTGACACACAGAGACTAACGTCGTCTTCTGCACCTTTGTCATCCAGAGATGGCGAGTCCGATGACATGCGCGGGTACCTTATGGTTATCTGCACCTTTTGTCAACTAGAGGCAAGCGAGCCCGTTGACACCTAGAGACTAACGTCGTCTTCTGTACCTTTGTCATCCAGAGACGACGAGTCCAATGACATGTGGGGGTACCTTATGGTTGTCCGCACCTTTTTTCAACCAGAGATAAGCGAGCCCGTTGACACGCAGAGACTAACGTCGTCATCTGCACCTTTTGTCAACCAAAGGCAAGTGAGCCCGTTGACACGCAGAGACTAACGTTGTCTTCTGCACCTTTGTCATCCAGAGACGACGAGTCTGATGACATGCGGAGATACCTTATGATGGAAGCTTGCTTGTGGGGCTTCTATGGAGGCTGGATCTTTGAGCTTCAATGAGGTCCTTTAATGGTGATTTTCCACCATGGAGATGCAACGGAAGACAAAGAAGAAGAGGTGAGATGAGGCGTCATCCACTAGGGAATAAGCCATGGAAGAAGGAGCTTCACCACCAAGATGAGCCTTGGATAAGAAGCTTGGAGAGGATGCTTCAATGGAGGAAAAGAAAGAGGGAGAAAAAGAAAGAGGGGGGAGCATGAAATTGAAGGAATAAAAGAGGTAGAGAAGTGGAACTTTGAAGTATGTCTCACAAGACTCTCATTCATCAAAGTTACCACAAGTGTTACACATGCTTCTATTTATAGACTAGGTAGCTTCCTTAAGAAGCTTTCTAGAGAAAAATTCCTTGAGAAGCTTCTTTGAGAAAAATTCCTTGAGAAGCTAAAGCTTAGCTACATACACCCCTCTAATAACTAAGCTCACCTCCTTGAGAAGCTTCCTTGAGAAGATTCCTAAAAAAGCTAGAGCTTAGCTACACACACCTCTCTAATAGCTAAGCTCACCTCCTTGAGATGAGAAGCTAGAGCTTAACTACACACCCCCTATAATAGCTAAGCTCACCCTCATTCCAAAAATACATGAAAATACAAAAAAAAAGTCCCTACTACAAAGACTACTCAAAATGCCCTGAAATACAAGGCTAAAACCCTATACTACTAGAATGGCCAAAATACAATGCCCAAAAGAAGGAAAAACCTATTCTAATATTTACAAAGAAGAGTGGATCCAACCTTGACCCGTGGTCTCAAAAATCTACCCTAAGGTTCATGAGAACCCTAGGGCCTTCTTTAGTAGCTCTAGCCCAAGCCTCTTGGAATCTTCTATCCAATACCCTTAGGGGGTAGGATTGCATCACCTTATGGTTATCCACACCTTTTGTCAGCCAGAGGCAAGCGAGCCCGTTGACACGCAGAGACTAACATCGTCATCTGCACCTTTATCATCCAGAGACTGTAAGTCCGATGGCATGCGGAGATACTTTATGGTTATCCGCACCTTTTGTCAGCCAGAGGCAAGCGAGCCCGTTGACACGCATAGACTAACGTGGTCATCTGCACCTTTGTCATCCAGAGACGGCGAGTCCGATGAAATGCGGAGATACCTTATGGTTATCCACACCTTTTGTCAGCTAGAGGCAAGCGATCCCGTTGACATGCAGAGACTAAACATCGTCATTTGCACCTTTTTCATCCAGAGACGGCAAGTCTGATGACATGCGAAGATGCCCAGCAGTTATCCTTACACACACAGTTCTGCTACCCCGACCTGTGAGAAGTCAGGTAGCATGCGGAGATACCCAAAGGTTATCCGCACACACACACAAATCTGTTACTCCAACTTGTGAGAATTTGGTGACATGCGAAGACACCCAAGGGTTATCCATACACACATTTATGCTACCCCGACCTTTGAGAAGTCAGGTAGCATGCGGAGATGCCCTATACGGTAATCCGCACACATTTTCGAAGACAAGAATGTCTTCAGTCATTGCATGTCTTCAAAAGGCGACAATGTCTTCGTTTGCATTTTGAAGACGACAATGTCTTCACCTCAAAAACTTCAATATCTTTTTTCCCTGTGCTTTGTAGGACTCGACGTCCTTTGTTTGTACGCTTTAAAAAAAAGTTCGAACGAGAAAATGAATTAAACGAGAAAAGTAGGAATTTCAATATCTTCATGCCTTCACGGGTTTTACTGCTTGGATTTGCGCTAGTGGCCGGTCGGGTAAAGATTCAGCTCGAACGAAATTAGTGTCTTATCTTTACTTCCCTTTTATCTCCAATAAAAGATAAGTAAATAGGGGCAACTGTCATACCCTAATTTCGTCTGAGGACCATTGTTTATCGGCATGTCACCTTCGTTTGACCACCTCAAAATGTTTAACACCTATCGTTGTGGAATCCATAAAGTTCTGAGATGTTTCGAGAAGAAACCGGTCAAAAACACGAAAATGATAGTGTATTTAGCAAAGTGGGGTGTGTGTAAATAAACTGTTACACTCTAATTTCATCTGAGGACCATTATTGATCACAACGGAAGGCTTAACACTCATCATGGTGGAATCCGTAAAGTTTCATGAGATTTTGGAAAGAAAATAGCCAAAAACACAAAAATGGGGGGTGAACTTATCAAGATAGGGGTGTAAATAGAAATTTGAATCTAGGCCAAACATTTTGGAAGTTGGGTTGCTTAAGGAGAAAGCAACAGGGCGGCAAGCTCCTCCCCGTTGTTGAAAAATGGTTTACGAGGCTTCCGTGGCTTCAGTAATGCTTTCGTAAAATTTCCAAAAACCTTAGGTAAGCATATTTCACTTAACATTGGTGAAAGGGAAGAGAAAAAAAGATGAAAATCAAATCTGAAACACTTCCGTAAGGCTTCCGTAACTTTTCCGTAAAGTACGAAAAGGAGGATGAACTTAGTAATTGGGGTGCGCTTAGAAATCTTCCTCAAGAAGCGTCTGGGCGGCAAGCACCTCCCTTTTTCCCTATAAATAGGGGAGGGGGCTGTTTCAAAATGTTCCCTAACCCCCTTGGCTATGCATTTCAGCTATTTTGGGTGAAAAAACGTGTTTCCATGAAGAAAATCCAAGCCGAGGTGCTTCTGTAACGCTTCCGAGACGTTTCTGTGAGCAATTTCGTGAAGATTTTCTGTCATTCTTCATCGTTCTTCATCTGTTCTTCGTTCTTCAACTGGTAAATTTTTGAATCCGAGACTTTCAATTCATTTCTTGTTTTGTTGGCTTTCATCTTTATTTCGTTCACTTTCGGTTTTCTTTTCTTCCATTTTTAACGAGCTTTAACCGATCGTTTAAGCCGTTATCTCGCCTAATAAATGATAAAATGAATTTCAACCGATCATTTGCATTGTAATCTCGTTTAATCACTATTAAAGCAAAATCTAACCGATCGTTCATACCATAACCACGGTTAAACAAAAAAAAGGCAAAATAATAATAAAATAATCAAAATATCTTGAAAAAATAATAATAAAATAATCAAAATATCTTTAAATAAAATAATCAAAAAAAGCAAGCAGACGTTTTTTCTTTGGAAGTTTCCTTGAATGAATTGACTAATAACCAAAGTGAAACTAAGGCTAAAATCAACTCACAAGTCATGTTTTGTCTACAAAAATCACTAAAAACTGTTTTAAGGTCCAACGCCTTAAACAGTCCTATTTGCTTTTATCGGTTAACATGGATTGTTCAAAAACATAAAATCAACATGTAACTTTGCCACTTTTGCAAGAACTACGTAGGTCTGATTTCCTCATCGCAATTGAGGATATGTAAGAGCAAAAGCCTCGCTTTTGTCGACCACCCCAAGAGATCGTTAATGGTCCAACGCCTTAACGTTTCTCTCCTTTCAAAAACAAGAGATCGTTAATGGTCAAACGCCTTAACATTTCTCTCCCTTCCAAAAATAAAAAGATAGTGTAATGGTCCAACGCCTTAAACAACTTTTGTTCGGTTAAAATCGATCTTGCGGAAAAAGATCAAAACAACTTAACCAACGTTTAGTTCTGAAAGATACGTAGGAGCGAGGGAAACACCCTTGTCGACCACAAAAAGATAAAAAATACAAAAGGCATAAAAAGACATAAAAATGTAGAAAAGGGAAAATAAAACAAATTGAAGACATGATATTGCACATTTGATTAAAGGATGTCGTCCCTTGTGACGGACGCGTGGGGTGCTAATACCTTCCCCGTGCGTAAAAACAACTCCCGAATCTTTCACACTTAAAGTTCATAGACCACACCTTTTTAGTTTTTCCAACATTTTCCTCGAATAAACGTTGGTGGCGACTCCGCGCATTTTCCACCCATGGAAGACGCACCTTTGAGCCCTCGCGTCGCCCTCCCGCCGAAGGGTAGGTTGCGACACTATGGCAGCCACTAAGCCTTCAATCTTTGGAGTAGGCCTGCCAAATTTTTCAACCTTTCTTCCATGGGATAATAACTTCAACTCTAGATGTTCCTGAAAATCAAAATTTAAATCATTTCAACAATAATAACAAATACTTACGAAAATATTATTTATTTAAAAATATAAATAGCTCTCCATTGCAAGTAGTTACTGCAACATGATGAACATAGCCACTCATAACTAATGTGTCATGGGGCGTCTAAAAAACCTTTGGCATCAGTAACTACATCAGCAACTAGTTCTTCAGGTTGTTCATGGACCTCGTCAGCTGCATCATCCACATGTTGAACATCCTTACCAACAGGTGCAGCTTCCTGTTGCCTATGTGCAGATGCTGTGGGCCTTCGCCAATGGGGGGCTTCATTCGAATCACGACTAACTTCTCTCCCTAGGGTTCTTCCTATAACCTTGTCTAAAGCCCAACCCAAACCTCTGGTTCTAACCATAATATGCATATTTTAACAGTCATAACAACTAAAGTCATCATTTGAACAATACCATAATCAATTACTATTTTATAATTCTTATAATTACTTTTATGTTACTTTTATAAATTCTAAATGAATATGGAAAACTTTTTTCCAAATATATAAACTTGACAACACTAATGAAGTAAATTTAAATTAATGACCAAAATGTAAGTACAATTTTGGTTTTTATTTGTAACAAATGACTTTCATTTTTTAACAAATCACTAACACAACTTTTTATTTTTTAAAACAAAAAAAAAATTCTATTTTATACTTCCTACCACTATTTATATAAATATTTAATACTATGAGTGTACTAAAATATACACCACTATATGAATAAAAAAATAATTTACTTACATGGCAAATATAAATAAACTACTTACATTTTACAAATAAAGAAATAACAATAATATTTATACATTCATTTTTAAATAAACAAAAATGTTAATTTAAAAAAAACAACTTCAAAAAACAAATATAATTAATTAAATATAAACACATAAAAAATATACAACAATATTTTTTTATTAAAAAGAAAATTTATAACAAAATAATTTATTTCTTTTTATTTATAAAACATTAATTCTTTTATTATTTTATTAATTAATAAAATAAAAAAAATACATAAATATACGGATTAACAATCCGTAAAACACATATGGATTGACAGTCCGTATGAGTTTTACGGATTGACAATTCGTATAACTCAATGGATTGTCAATCCATATGTGTTATACGGATTTCGAACTAGATAAACAGACACACACACCCATTTTCAATGAACAAAAGGAACAAAGCCACTTACGGCGACAGGGAGCGGGATGACGGTGTCAAAAATTTGCTAAACGGTGCAAACAGAGGGAGATAGCGGCAACGGCGCAGCAACAACCAGAGAACGAAGGAGGAGACAAAACGCAGTACCCAACATGTATGGACAAGAGGGAGGGACGCAAATTTTTAAAATTTAGGCAAAATTACATTTTTGGTCTCCCTAGTTGTTTTTAATTTCGATTTTGGTCCCCCTTTAAAATTATTGACGAATTTTGTCCTCCTATTTTATTCAATCACGCAATCTTGATCCCCCAGTCCAAAATTGGACGTTGACTATTACAAAGGAATGTTGACGGCCACGTATCACGTTCTTATTGGATTATGACTGTCACGTGTCATGTTCTGATTGTATGTCAACTACATGGAAGATGAAATGTATTGTTGTTGTCATTGATCAATCAGAATATGACATGTGACAGTCATCATCCAATAAAAACGTGACACGTAGCAAAACCCTATGGAGTGCTTTCTTGATTATTTTTTATTTCTTTTTTTCTTGGATCTTGATTATTGTATTTTCTCTTTGGGCCACATTTCGTGGCTGTATTAATATAAGTTTGATGTTTGCCTTTAAAAAAAATAGTTATACGGCATAATGAAGACGTGGCTAATGATAACTAATGCTAGATTATGCCCACAATAATGGTTACATGAAAAAATAAAAATATTAATTATGGTTAATGTATTACTTTGAAAAAGAAAATGATATAAAAAACGAAACATTTAGTATCTATGTGAAATAGACTTAAACTACTTTAAGTTGACGACTACTTAAAATTTTATTATTGACTTTGATTCGCTATAATCAAATTTAGTTGACCTATTATATTTATCAAATTTAATCATATAAACAAATATATCTTTGTGCTAATTCGATTTAACAAATTTAATTATATTAAATTATTTTTAATGGCATTAGTGGGGCGATTGCTTTTACATAAAAAAATATACTTTCCAAGTTAAAAATTAAAAAATATATATGAAATTAAGTTAAACACTTACTTTATCAACCAACATTTGATTGATTAAATTTTTATAGAATTCTTAAATCTATATGCCACTATAGACCATACAAATTTAAGTAACCATGCATTATAGATCATCTTCATAAACTTGAAATTATAAATTTTAAGGTCTAAATTGTAAACAAAATATAACAAACTACTTAGTTTTATGCTCCATGGATTTGAACTCTAAATTCCAATTGCAGCGTATATTTTATAATCGATTTCAATTTTAAGGCTCAATTTCAAAGTCCAATTCCATTCATAAGTTAGGGAAGTTACCTTGTTCACGGGTGTATATATATATATCAACAACAACAACAACGCCTTATCCCACTAGGTGGGGTCGGCTACATGGATCAACTTCCGCCATAATGTTCTATCAAGTATCATACTTCTATCCAAATCATTAAGTTCGAGATCCTTTTTTATAACCTCTCTTATAGTCTTTTTGGGTCTTCCTCTGCCTCGAATTGTTTGTCTTATATATATATATATATATATATATATATATATATATATATATATATATATATATATATATATATATATATATATATATCAATAGAAATTGTTACTCAATCAACACGGTCAAGACCAGAGAAAACAATTTGTTGGATAAATGCCAAGGAAAACGCCAAAATTTTCCTACATTGCAACATAAAAGTATCCACATAAATAGATTGTAATTTAAAATATATATTTGGTCCCCAAACTTGTTTTTCGATTCTAAATTTATCTCTTATGTTTTAAAAGTTTTAAAATGATCCCTTAAAGAATATTTTTAGTAACATCTTGCATCACTAACGACGTCAAACATGCTTCACCTGTGACTCCTCTGCTGTGGAATGGAACAGTGGTAATGTCATCCTGCCAACAACATTGTTGGAGTCCACCCTGTACGATGCTGATAGATTGAATTTCTTCAACGTGAACCTCGTCCATGGTTACAATCTCTCCATTATCATAAAATCATAGGATTAAACTGATGCTAAAAGCTGCATCTTCACGGGAGTTAGAGGAGCCACAGTTGTCGATTACACACGTTTAATGCAGCCGTTTGGGTTAAAACTAACGGAAGGACAAATGTGTTACTAAAAAATTTTTTAGGGGATCATTTTAGTACTTTTAAAACATACGAGACCAATTTAGAACCAAAAATTAAGTTAGGAAATCAAACATATATTTTAGCCTAAATTGTAACAAGAAAAATGAAGGTACAAGACATTCACATTCCATCAACAAAAGTTGACAAAAATTGCGCAGGAATCTACCACAGATGACACTACCTAGCAGAGAAAGAAGAAACATTTGTGTTAATTTTCAACTAACTCTAAAACTTCAAGCATCTGCACCTCAATAAGGAATCCAGCAAACACAACCTACATCTTGCACCTTTTCAGATCAACTATAATGCCACTTTCAAAATTTTTGGTGGCAAAAAAACCAAGAAGACGAGCTCAAGAGCCTTAGCACAAGTGACACCAAGCTTTGCCTCTGATTTAGCCTATCCTCCCTTCACAACACCAGGTTTCATGCCTTCTTTGTAACCGAGGAAAAAAAAGGACCAAGAGCACAAAAAAGGAGAAAAAAAGAACACACTGAAAACATAACCCACTCATCATTTCATTATGGGATAGAGGTTTAATCCTAACCTCTAGCTAACAATACATCCAAATTACTGGAATGGGCTTCGGATGAAGAACCAACCAATCTCGTTCTTCTCACGGTACTGTTTCTGTGAACAGTATTTTCTTGTCCAAATGGCTGCTCATGATTAGTTACCTGATGTAAATGAAGCAAAGCTATCATGCTAACTGCAACCAATGCAGCATTGCCCACTATTCCACCCATATGATCCAATCCAAGAGATCTCTTCACAAAATTGAAACTTGAGACAAAAATATTGATAAGAATATTAGATCTCTTCACTTTCTCAGTCGCTAAATTCTCAGCAGAACAACAGTTTGGTTGTCCATAGAAAACATCAGGCGCAACAAGGCTGCCTGCATCATGTACATCTCCAATAAAAGCAAGAGCTTCTTCAATGACTTTATACTTTTTACCACGGTGTTCTGCCAGCCTCATTGCAAGAACAATTCTGCTCTGTTCTAAGCGTGCAATTGCGGCATCTCTCTCAACACGCTGCTGGGTTTGAATAGTCTGCAGCCATACAAAAAATAAGTTCCAAATTAGAACAGACTCCCATTAAAATATCATGTAATATAAAGCAAGAAAAAAAATGCTAGAAAAAAAATAAGCCTGCAATTAACTGATTAATAAAACTTCTTAATTTCCTGAAGAAACAAGAGGAAAGACAATGCCTATTGCATGTTCCTGTATTGTTGGTTTATTTTATGCATTAAATTTCTGCCCATTAACCAAACCATAAGCCCTTTCATTACCAAAAAAAAAAAAAAAACATAAGCCTTTTAATTAGTCGACCTTATAACTGTTATACAAACCTGCCTCTCCATGGAACAATGATTTCTTTTTATTATCTTGTCCTGCATTTGGGTCAACTTTTATGAATATGAGGGTTCCATCTCATCTTGACTGATATCGTATTAGGGCCAGTTATTCAAGTGGTTCAAGTCATATCATGTTAGTTAGTTATGTTAGGAGTGTTTATGCCAGGCCTTTTTGTCCACATCATCCCTATTTGATCTTCCCAAATCTCAACAGGCCAAAATGATTCATTTTCTCACCAAAATCTTGCGAGTTTCATAGCCAGATAGTCTTCCTGCATTTCACCATTTTCTAGTCCCTTTTTAAGGAAAAGAAAATTGCCATCAGGTTCAGAGGGCGCCTATTAAGCTTAACAGGTGAAACATAATTACTACCAAGACCCCACCCCCAAAAGCAGCACACATCTCCACACTCACTAGTGAAAACCTTAACCAAGCAGCCACCCTTTGCAAGGTATATCCCGATGTTTTCATTTTCTGGTTTTCACCATGTTTGATTTTACTCCTGGCGGTGTGGGATTCTTGCTCCTACTACTGTTTGAGTTTTATTCCTAAATGGGATATACTGTATTCTGGCTACAGTTAAATTAGATCTATTTGGTGCTTTCCATGTGGATTGCTTCATTTTGGCTCTGCTTCCATCTATTTTGGATGTTTATCTTTGCTTGATTGAGTTCTCTACTTCCCTTACAGCCACAGGCTGCTTTTAGAGCCGATTGGGGACATGTTCTAGCTGAATTCAACTTTATATATTCCCAGCAAGTTTTCAAAGATTTTGGGTTTGTGAAATTCAAAATTGATGCTGCGTTTGCTTGTGTGTGTGTGTGTGTGTGCTTGCACATATGCGTGTGTGCGCACACACATGCGCATACACAAACACATACAGTTAGAGGTTTGGGCCTTGTGGATGATTGTCATTCATCCTATCATGTCTTTTTTTCACAGTTTCACCTTGACTGCACTACACAACATCCTAACTAGCTCTTTAGGGTATGACTGTTTTCCATTTAATCCATCTCATTGTGTTACCTTAAATTTTCCAATAATGACATTATCATTTGTTTCTTTTAGGATGCCTAATTTCTCAGAATTGTATGTCGAGCTATGGTTTACGTAGTCTACATTATATTATTTTCTTTAGAGGTGTTCATTTGTAACAAGCCAATTCATTCAGCTTAATGTGAAGTGTTAGAATATTAGTGTTATGTGGTGTTAGTTGTCTTACTGGGCTATGCTTTTTCCTTAGACCAAGATTAGTAATATAAATAGGAGCATTTGTGATTTATAACATTGCCCTTTTCCTATTATCACTTAACACTTATTAATATATCCCTTATCAGACAACCAACTTAATTTTCCCTATTACCCTGAATTGATTTGTTGAATGCCACAGAAGCAACAATTTGACACTATGAATTCATAACATGGAAGATAACCCATAAATTTGCTCCATATACCATTGGATCTGAATTCAGGACTTAATCCTGCAGTGCCCTTGTCTAACAAGTATGATATGACAGAGATTATACAAGGTCCATTATTCAACCTCAATACATTAACATCAGTGAAATGATGATACTTATGATGCATAATTCAAACATACTAATGTAACAATTATATTATATTATTCATGTAACAATTACTTCAAGCAAAAATTCCATACTGCAACAAACCTTAATTATGTAACAATATGTAATTTATGATTACAATAATAAACAAGGCAGACTTCATCTTGGCTTAATCCTCCAAGACTACAACCAGATGAAAACCACCACTCAACTAATTAGTATTTTTCACAATGAAAATCTTTTACTTTTCCAAAACTCATTAGATTGGGGAGAAAATGAAGATGCAATAAGGCCGGAGATTAAAAAAAAATTTGAACATGTGGATACACACACATGAAAATTCAACCACCATGTGGTATAATTTAAGGGTTAACTATCTTTTTAGTCCTTAAACTTTTTAGAATTTCTATTTTTAGTCCCTAAACTTTTCATTTCTGTTTTTAGTCCATTATCTTTTTTTTCATCCTTATTTTTAGTCCTTTAACTTTTTTTTCGTCCTTACATTTAATCCTTTTAAGGAACTAAAAGTAAGGATGAAAATAAAGTTAAGGGACTAAAAGTCAAGACGGAAAAAAAGTTAAGGGACTAAAAACAGAAGTAAAAGTTTCAGGGACTAAAAACAAAAATTCTAAAAAGTTTAGGGACTAAAAAGATAGCTTACCCATAATTTAATTTTCTAGCAGCTCATTTGACCTATCGGAAACAAAATTCAAATTCATTTTATGCTATTTTCTAACACTTGGATAGCATAAACATAATGTGCAAGTAAGGACAGAAAAAAAGGACGAGTATAGAAAATTCATGGGCCAAAAGAAAGATTGGTAGTTAACATTAACAGAAATTGTAAAGAGGCAAATAACAGATGAAACACTGAAGTAAATGGTCAGAACTGGGAAACCATGACAATAGGTTTCACAGAAGACCCAATCTGTTACAAGGTTCTAACGCTTGAAATTTGAATGAAAACATGACTTTTGAGTTCTCTTCCTTTCTTGCAACAAAATGAAGTGACTTTCAGTCAACTTAAAAATGATTTCTGCTCTGAAGATAAATATCCATAAACACTATCATCGCAGTCAGAAGAACTAAAAGTCCATAAACAGTTTCATTAAAACACATAAAAGTAGGACACAATTTTCATCAAATGGAACCTCACTAATCAAATCTGATTCTAAACATGATTCTTCCTGTTGTTTCCTCAGGTTACACCTTGGGGTCATGTTCATATGAGTCATAGTGTCCAACTCACAACTAAACTGACTCAATAAAGGTACAATAATACACAAACAGTGTATTTCAAAATCCAAATCAAAACTGACACACAATTCAAAGGAAAGGCTCAAAGATACAGTTTAACAAAGTTAATTCCCCATACAATGAATGCTATTTAACAAAAGATCATTGGTGTATGTACTATGTATTGATATAAATTTATTTAAAAAGGTGAAACAGTCCGGCACACATTCACACCCCCACAACTATCTCCTAACTAACAACCCAATAAAGAGCTAAGTTCCCTTAACATCGAATAAAAGGAAACAACTGATCAGAGAGCTCAGCTCCATCACCATCTTTACTTGAACCAGTTGAACTCCAAAAATTGGCTTCTGAATACCAAATACAAGTAAATTAATAATCACGCTCGATTTTTTGGGTGAACTCAAGGTATATCTAGCCCGAGTGTCAGAGACTAATCTCCCATAGTATAGTACTAAAAAATTCATTTAAGGGATTGACATCTCTCAACATACGTTCTTATACATTCTTGTTCTTGTTCTTGCACACACACATGAGCCTGAGATCGAACTCTAACATATGCTTAAGGGACACGTCTCATGCATCTGTATTTATAAACTAGTAATAATCACACACTCATCTTGTGCATCTGTGTTTTTTGTGGCTCAAAGGAAACACTCAAACTCAATCTTAAGTTCCATAAAATAAAAAAAAATTGCACATACCTAATCGTTACAAAATGCGAGAACCAAAAGGTCAAGAACCGGAAACACGAATTAACATCCAAAATTTCACAAGTTTAACACAACAAGCATTCAATTAAAACAGTCTCAAGCCTAATTAGCAGCAAACCGCAAAGAAAATTGTAAGCAAAAAACCGAAAAGCAACACGGACAAAGGAAATTCGAGAAAAGAGGAAGAAAAAAAGAAACACTAATTAACATCCAAAACTTCACCAAATTTTACAACATTTAACACAACAAGCATTCAATTAAAACAGACTCAAGCCTAATTAACAGCAAACCGCAAAGAAAATTATAAGCAAAAAATCGAAAAGCAACACGGACAAAGGAAATTCGAGAAAAGAGAAAGAAAAAAAACTCACATGGAAGAACTCGAGCTGGTCTTCGAGGTTCTCGAGGGCGGTCCGGATGGCGTTGAGGCTCTTGGCTTCGCGGACGGCGGAGTCATCGTCATCGTTGTCGTTATCGGCGACGGCGAGCGGTCTAAAGTCCTTGACGAAAACGAAACCGGAGGAGCGGTCATCGGCAGCGGCGACGGCGGCGTTGGGAAGGTGCGGTGGAGAGTTGTTGAGTTTGAGGGTTTTGACGGAAGTGAGAAAGTGGGATCTGGAGACGGAGTGAATGGCGTCGCTGAGCTTATCGTGGAGGTCCCAAATTTTCTCCATAATCGCTTCGATTTCCTCCATCTGCATATCCCATTTCATCTTCTCCTTTTCGTTTTCTACACAACAAAGAAAGTGACACAATACAATACAGAGACAACATATTTAAACACCCCGCATTTTTTTTTTTTTATGTGCCTCCACTGCCACGAAAGGAATTTTCAATTTTGTGGCGCAACGACACGTCGTTTATGAGACTGGCAGTTACGCTTTCTTTTTTAAAGGCTTAAATAGAATTTTCTTCCTTCTATTTTTTCCAAATCCATAATTTTGAATTTTTTTATTGTAATAAAAAAAATTAAACTTAAGAAATAGGATTTTTTTTCTTTCTATGAAAATTTTTTTGTGATTTTTTTAAAATAAATACTAAACATGAAAAATTAGAATTCTCAATCTAAAATTTTAAAGAAATTAAAAAATTCTTTCGTATAAAAAATTTTAAAGAAATTTTAATTTATTTTATGTACCTAATTGTGAATTTGACACCGAAAAGGAAAATCAAAATATTCACTTATATTTTTTAATTATAAAATTCACTTATTTTTTTTTTAACTAGTAATAAATAAAGGAACTAAAAATTTAAAAGATTTGTAAAGATGAGTTGGGAGGAAAACCTGCAAGAATACGGAAGGATCCTGGGAGAAGAAGAGGAGGTTTTAAGCATAAGAGAGACCAAAAAAGAGAGAAAGTTGTGGGCAAATTTCTCTAGATGGGGCACTTTTAAAAATTATTTTCCCAAATTGAGTAGTTTTGAAAGAATTTACCTAAGGGAGTTGTTTTTTACGTGATCTGCATGGGGCTCTTAGCAAACCGCCATTGGCAATGGCGAATTCGCTGTGCAACGCCCACGTGGCAGGGAAACCGCCATTCGTGTTGGCGAGTTGATGTCAGGTGGAACTCGCCACCTCTCTTGACGAGTCAGCTAGTGGTTTTGAAAACTGCTGGTTTGATTGGCGGTTTGGCTTTGCAGGACGTGCAGGAGAGAGGCAGACCTATATGGTGCAGCTAAGGTGCAGCAGGCTTTGACTGGGTTGGAAATCGCCACTATCACTGGCGTTTTGCTTGTTCAAAAAATTTTTGGACTATAAAGCAATCCAGAAGGTGCTCCCTTATGCATGCATTCGTTTTTTAATTCCTTCCCTTCACTCTTCACTGCATTCATTTCTTCTCCTCTTATTCCTGCTTGCTTCCAGTGCACCCATTTTGTTCTCTTCCTACGGGTTTGTGTTATTGGTAAGCATGTTGTTAACTGAAACTTTTAATTTTTTTTTTTTGTGTGATATATATGTTAAGTATAATTGATATATTAATATTAATTGATAATTTTTTTTTGTGTGATATATATGTTAAGTATAATTGCTTTTCTTAGTACGTATTTGAGGTAAGTTAATTTATTTTTATCTTGTTTGCTATATACTTTTGTGTTATATACATATATGTTAAATTAATTTTAGTAGACATATTAATGTTATTTAGGTTAGATTTTTGTAAGTTGTAAATTATTAGCTGTGTTATATATATATATATATATATATATATATATATATATATGTTAGGTTAATTTTAGTTAATTTATAAATATTATTTTAAGAATATTAGTTAGGTTAATATACATATGTTAAGTTAGTATTAATTGTGCTTTCGGTTAGTTTTTGATAATATTATTTTGTTTAGATTTTATAAATTAGTATGGTATTATTTGTTTTATATATGTGTAGATTTATATATATATATATATATATATATATATATTACGTTTGTTTAGTTTAGGTGATAATTTTAAATTTTAAGTAGTATCCTAAAATAATAAAATTATTTGTGTTATATATATATGTTATAATTTTATTTTTATTTTTATTCGAATACATGATACGTTCTTAATAATATATATATATATATATATATATATATATATATATATATATATATATATATATTGTTTAATTTTTTGTTTCCATAGTATTTTTTGGATTTATTTTAATTTATTTGTGTAATATATGTAATTTAATTTACATTTTATTTATCGGAAAATAAATTGGTAATTTATTTAAATTTATGTATGTATTTAAATTTTTAATTTTGTTATTTGTATAGTATTTTAGTTAGTATTTTAAGTTTTTAATGTAATTTAATTTATAATTTTGTTAGAATGTTAATATTATTTAGTTTATTTATTTTTAATTTTTATTGGAATATATGATATGTTTTTAATTATATATATATATATTGTTTAAATTTTTGTTTTCATAGTATTTTTTGGATTTATTTTAATTTATTTGTGTAATATATGTAATTTAATTTAAATTTTATTTATCGGAAAATAAATTGGTAATTTATTTAAATTTATGTATGTATTTAAATTTTTAATTTTGTTACTTGTATAGTATTTTAGTTAGTATTTTATGTTTTTTATGTAATTTAATTTATAATTTTGTTAGAATGTTAATATTATTTAGTTTATTTATTTTTAATTTTTATTGGAATATCTGATACGTTTTTAATTATATATATATATATATATATATATATATATATATATATATATATATATATATTGTTTAAATTTTTTTTCCATAGTATATTTTGGATTTATTTTAATTTATTTGTGTAATATATGTAATTTAATTTAAATTTTATTTATCGGAAAATAAATTGGTAATTTATTTAAATTTATGTATGTATTTAAATTTTTAATTTTGTTATTTGTATAGTATTTTAGTTAGTATTTTTTGTTTTTTTATGTAATTTAATTTATAATTTTGTTAGAATGTTAATATTATTTAGTTTAAAGATTTTTAATTTTGTATAGTATTTTGTTGTTCAAATTTATGTATTTTGCTATTTAGTGAGATTTTAATTAATTTGTTGTAAGTCAAATTAAATTTTTTTATGTTAAATTTTTGTTGTTAATTTTTTTATTATATTTTATTTTGCAGTATGAATGTCATCTTCGTCGTCGTCTTCTTCATCAAGTATACAAATTAAGTCTGGTACAATAGAAAGACACGTTTTATGGATGCAACCTAAACATGTTTCAGAACATGTTTGGGATGGACAACCAGACACAAAATTGCAAATTGCACATTCGACGAGTTGTCCCAATTTATCAAGGTCAAGAAGAGATACCAGAGGAAATTATTCCTCTGCTTTGACCATCTGGATTTTACTAGATAATGAAGATGAGCTACCTCAAAATAATTTCGTCATTAAATACCGTTCAAGTTGAATGCTCATAAATTTTTAACACACACCAACAAATGATGAAGATCAATCTTATCTAATTAAAAAATTACTATAACTTTATATTAAAATAAATTTCCACACTCAAAATATTTACTTCAAATAATTATGATGTTACAAATTTTAACACACTAACAAAGTATCAACACCAACCTAATCTAATTAAAAATATACTAAATATTTCATATTTACCAAATTTTTTCAGGACTCAAATATTTTCTTTAAATAAATATGATGACAAAATTTTTCTATTTTATACACACAAACAAGCATATAAAATATAAAACTAATTTAATTAAAAAATTATTAAAAACTATAAATTCAAACTGCTCTAAAAATGACTTAAAAATTATTTTATAATACAAATTATTTGACTGAAAATTCCGAACCTCATTCACAAATTTAAGCCTCAAGAAGCAAATTTCAAACCTTATGCGGACAAATTTAAATCTCAAGAACGCTCACACTTTTTGAAAGCTGAAATCTAGTTTTTAATATACACCAACACTGAAGTAATTTAATTAAAAATTTGATGACACAAATCATTTTACTGGAAACTAGTTTTAATTAAAAATTACTTTAAAAAAATTATAATACAAATTATTTTACTGGAAACTATGAAATAAAATAAATTACTTAAAAAAACTAAGAAATAAAAAAATTACTTGAAAGCTGAAATCTAGTTTTAATTAAAAATTACTTAAAAAGATTATCATACAAATTATTTTACTGGAAACTACGAAATAAAATATAAAACTAATTTAATTATAAAATTAATAAAAACTATACATTCAAACTACTATAAAAAATTACTTACATAAAATTATAACACAAATTATTAATTTTGAAACTAGATTCAAATATTTAAGCCTCAAATATGAAACCTTATGCAGATAAATCCCTAAATACTCACAGTTTTGAAAAAAAAAATTATAACACAATTTATAGTAAATTCCATAACCTTATGCGGACAAATCTGAGCAAACAACAACATACTTAAAAAAAATTATAACGCAAATTATTAATTTCGAAACTAAAAACCTGATTCAAATATTTAAGACTAAAGAAGCAAATACGAAACCTTATGCGAAATTCCTAAACACTCACAATTTTAAAAACTGAAATCTGAGTACACAGGCAACGTTGAGATGAATTTCGCGTATATAAAGCCCTTAAATCGCCATTAGCAGTGGCTAATCCTTCTGCCCTAAATCGCTAATGGCAGTTGCAACTTGCCCTTAACTCGCCAATGGCAATTGCAACTCCCCTTTCTCTGAAAAAGCAAGTCTCACTGCTGAAAAACGTGTCTACGGCCTGAAAAAGCAAACCTGCACTGCAAAGCAAGTCTGCACGTCCTGCAAAGCAAAACCGCTAGTCAAACCAGCGGTTTTCGAAACCACTAGCTGACTCGCCAGCAGAGGTGGCGAGTTCCACCTGGCATCAACTCGCCAACACGAATGGCGGTTTCCCTGCTACGTGGGCGTTGCGCAGCGAACTCGCCATTGCCAATGGCGGTTTGCTAAGAGCCCCATGCAGATCACGTAAAAAATAGTCTCCTTAGGTAAATTCTTTCAAAACTACCCCATTTGGGAAAATAGTTTTTAAAAGTGCCCCATCTAAGGAAATTTGCCGAAAGTTGTGCGTATCAGCGGTTATAAAATTGGTATCCAAACTTGTGTAATTATTAACCCTCATGTAACAGAATGAAGTGACTGATAAATTAGAAAAAAAATATGTACTCCAAATAAAATAAAAGGTCAATTCAAGAACTAATTAACTTTTTCATAATATATAGGAACAACTTATGCAGAAGACAAATTAAATAGATAAAACAATGCATTTAAGAAAATATACACAATGGCTGAGACAAGGGAAATTACAAAATTTTAGAGAAGGCAATGCATTTCAATACCAAATAAGGATGGCACGTAAATAGATAAAGCAAGGCTTTTACCCTTGATAAGTTATATCTTTGTCTCCATTACACGGGCTTATTTTGTTTAAACTGTCCAGTTTTCTTTGTTTTTAATTTCAATTTAAATCAAATAATTATAAAAACGGTTCAGGTTGTTGTAAAAAAAATGCTCAGGTTTTTTTAAAAATAACTGAATTAAAAAAAAAATTATCATTTTTTTAAATAGCTGAATTAAAAACAAAGAGATAACATTTTTTATTTTAAAAAATTTACCGAATTAAAAAATTATAACAGTAATATGTTCAATTTGACTCGAAGTAAATATCAAAATCCACATACCTCCCGCAATCAACTTTTTACAAAATCGAATAGGGTTTAATATCATTAATTTGAAATGTTATTAATTGTCGATAAGATAAATAATAAAATCTAAATTAACAATTTGAAATTTTGGATACAAATTAAAATCATAATTTTCTCTTTTTAAATAAAAATTAAAAATCCATTATTAAAAGTTGGTTTAAAATTATGTTGTGCTTCAAATGGTTTTTTTTTTCTTTTAGTTTTGTAAAATTTATTGTTGTTTATATTCTTTATCGACATCCAACATCCAATATTATTTACTTATAGTTTTGATAATATAAGTATACATGATTAAATAAACTAAGATTATACACATAACTAATAAAGGATGTTTTTCCTACTTAATAAGAATATAATAAGATTTTGCTATAAACAAAGAATTCTTGTTTTCTTTATAACTTCAAAAATCATATTTCTGCTAATGCATCACGACACAAACATACACAAGTGGAACGCTGTCAAATACAATTCTTAATTCCTTATATTTTTCAACCAACCAGTATTGAGAAAGTCTAGTAAACTAATAAATAAATAAAAACAAAAAAGAGAAACTGGGATTCACATATATTAGTAGTGATTCATTCACAAGACACATATATTATGTTTGTCTCCCTCATCAAATTAGATGCAGCGAGATATTCAGACTAAATAGAAAAAAAAAACTTTTAATTGATCAAGCTGGTCACTCACTTCATTTTCAAGCTTATTTCTTCATTTTCCTTAGCTAGAGGTCCCTCATTACCCAAATTCACGATTAGAAAGAGTCTTCCTATCAAGACTTTCCATGACGGTTCCTAAGAAATCGTTTTCTAAGATTATTCTCATAGAAATAAGAATGATGACATTCTAAGATGGTCTTCATTGAAAGCTATCTTTGAATTTTTTTTTCTTAAAATAGTTATAAAAAATTGAGAATTTTAAGATAGTTTTCCCAAAAACTATTTTAGAATGCAGTTCTAAGACGATTTTTCAGAGAATTATCTTATAATGACTTTTTTTAATAAAAAAATGAGAATTCTAAGACGATTTTCATAAAAACTATCTTAGAATGTCTACAATCTAAGACAGTTTCTCAAAGAATCGAATTAGAATGTTATTTTTTTAAAAAATTAAAATAAATTGAGCATTCTAAAAACTGTCTTAAAATGTAGATATTTTAAGATGATTTTTCAAAGAATTGTATAAGAATATGTTTTTAAAAAAAAAAATTGAGAATTCTTAAAATGTATTTTTTTTAAAAAAAATTTAAAATAATGAATGATAAAGTCATGAAAGGGACTTTTCCTCAAACAATCATTGATATCTCAACATCATTAATTAATGGTCTTATTTCTGGTGTGTCATAAGGAGTCCACAAGAACTGAAACACATACATTATTATTGTCACATATTTATAATCGAATAAGAAACTGGAAAAAATAGTTAAGTCATGAAAATTAAAAAATGAACTTCATTTATATGTAGTCTATAAAATATGATGCGTATCAACCTCACTGAATTGGTGAGAATATTTGTTTTGGTCCTTCGACGAGACCACCTTTGTACAAGAGGAAATTCGAGTCCTTCTTGTACTTCTTCCATGGATAGGTGATCTATCTTTGGGGTAATACATTTAATGCGGTCTCACGCCCATGGTTGTAGCAACAACAAACATCCACCAATTTCTGTTTGGTTCGACTTCACAGCCCGATCTAGAGCTCAGAAAAAGGATGCTAATACTGCTGCACCCTAACTGTAATGACTTGCCTCAATTAAATTTGATAATAAAAGAAGATACATAAAATAAACTCTTGCACCTGATGTATCTGGCTCAAACAGCTGCCTATGAGCATCATTATGTGAGCTCTAGCATGCTGTGCAATGACAACATCATCAACATCAATGGGAAGTTGCTAAAAATTTTGCTGCAACCAAGTTAGGTAAATCATTTTATCCTTTACATACTTATCAGGTGGAGTTTCCCCTAGTAATGCCTGACAAACAACACGTACATCACTAGTGATGAAACCGGTTACCAGCAATCCATCAATCTTCAAACCCAACTGTAGGGCCACATCATGTAAAGTAATGGTTGCCTCTCCATGTGGAAAATGAAATGTGTGCGTCTCCATTCTCCAACGTTCAACCAACGCACTAACCAAATATTGGTTAATATCAACTTTTCTGACATTTATAACATGACCGAAACCAGCTAAGGTGATTAGACTTTTTGCCCGATTATCTATTTGATCAAAGTGGGTAAAAGCCCAAACAAAAGTATACCTTGGACGAATCATTCTCTCTTGGTCTTCCCACACTTGATTTGAAATATGGTTGTCTTATAAGCACTACAAGGAGCCATCAACTGGCCAGGGTTGTGCATGTGTCATTGGTAAATGGATAGAAGGATGAAAATAAGAATAGAGAAGAATGAAAGGAAGGTGGTGTAAGGTATTGATGGACACAATGTTTTTTTGCAAAAGTAAAACCTTCTAATATATTAACTTGTATAATATTGTTGCACACTTGCTAAAGTCTAATATTACACAACTTAAAGCATGTTGGTCTGTGATTCAAGTTATTATTGAGTAGCATTATTGTTGGCAACATTAGTTATTATTGACTACTTTATTTCTGGCAAGATTCCATGGTATCATACATCATTTCATGTAAGAGACCCTATAAGCATGCTTCATGAGATACCTTCACGAGATAGGAACTGTGAATGGCAAGATTCCACGGTCGCATACATCATTTCATGTGCCTATAAGCATGCTTCACGATATACCAGCTGTGAGTAGCATGTGCATGCTTCTTACACACAAATTTACTTTTATACTATTGATGCATGTGAAACCTTCACGGGTGCAATTTATTGAAGCGTACAAAGCTTGTTTTCAGCATCCTCTTCCTCTTCTGAAGCTACCACGTGCAAACATTAAAACACTGCATGCTCGTATGCTTTTTCAGTCCTAGCTTTTTCATTGCTAGCTTCACGAATCATAAATGGAAGCCATGTGGTAGCTTCATGAGATTAAAACACTGTTGTTTTCAGCTTTTTCATTCTTGCACATTGACTGAACAACACACTACATTAAACAAACTCCAAGTAAAACAAAAATGGTGTAGTTTTTGGCTGTATTTTGCAGCACTTTAACTGCATGCTAATCCCTGCAACCAACGCACACAATATCACTGCATTATCATAAGGAAAACAACATGTTAATCCCTGCATTAAACGCCCAAAATATCACTACATTATGGAATGAAAACAACAATTGCAGATTGACGAAGTCGTGAAGAAACAAACGATTTTGAAGTCGTGTTCCTTCCTATGATTTCACTGTTGGAGTCAACAGCCAAGATTGAATCATGAAAGAATGGATGGCGCGGATTGAAGCATGAAACAATGTTGAATTATTGAAGTCGTGGAAGATCACACGACTTCACTATTCATGCATATTATTTTATATATATCCTGATGACTTTGTTTTTGGTGTATACACATTTCTTATAATTATTATACTTTCACGATATATTGTGTATGTAACATAAATTAGTATTTAGTTATTATTAATTTAGGGTTTAGTTAGATAAATTATTATACGTGTTAAATTAATTTTGTTAAATTATTATTTTATGTTTTAGTATATTAGTGTTTAGTTATTATTAATTTAGGGTTTAGTTAGATAAATTATTATACGTGTTAAATTAATTTTGTTAAATTACTATTTTATGTTTTAGTATATTAGTGTTTACTTATTATTCATTTAGGGTTTAATTAGATAAATTATTATACATGTTAAATTAATTTTGTTAAATTATTATTTTATGTTTGAGTGTATTAGTGTTTAGCTATTATAATTTTTATTGATGGTGGATACATTATGTAGCATGAATTGTTCTAAAACATTGTTCACTTCGATGTAACTTATAAAAGGAGGGTTCGTGGTCACTTATAATTCACATTTACACAATCTTACATCTGTTGCATCTAAACAACTAGTTGGTTCTCTGATTTTGACGTGTTACTTAGAGTGTTATTGTTATAATTTTTTTAGCGTTACATACACAAAAAGGTTTTTAAAAAGGTTTTTTTTTTTTACGTTACATACATTCCAATGATTACATTTCACTAATAAATTACTCTTTTTATACATATGGCTATTGAAGAACCCATAATAAGAGATAATGTTAGCGACTTCAGTGATGACGAGCAACAACGTGATTTTCATGAACATGGTGAACCAAGCAATCAAAGTGAGTCATCTTTATATTTTGAAACTATTAGTAGCCAACTTTTAGAAAATCAAGAGTACTCAAATCCTTATCAAAGGAGAGGGAGAGCTAGTACAAATGATCTTTACGAAGGGTTGACATTTGAATCAAAACAAGTAGATGTGAATGCCATTAAACAATTTCATTTTATGCATTCATTTAATTTTGATGTGGTCAAGAACAAGAGTGGCAAGTACGTTGTCATGTGTAGTCAATATGTTAATGGATGTTATTGGAGGGTGAGAGTATCGTTCAGCAAAATACGCAAGAGGTGGGAGTTGAAGAAATTAAACGGTATTCACACCTGCACAAATTCTTTCATATCACAAATCATGTTAGGTTAGACTCTTCTGTATTTGCCCATAATATTGTTCATTTAGTGAAAACAAATCCGGGTATCGAAATCAAAACCTTGATTGCAGACATGCATCAACGGTTTGGTTACACTATTTCATACAAAAAAAAGCATGAACAACTAACCAGAAAGCCCTTGAAATGACATTTGGAAGTTGGGAATAATCATACAGTTACCTGCCTGTATGGTTGACAGCTGCTCAACATTTTGTACCAGGTACCATAGTAAAATACAAAACTTCATCTTCAATGGAGGAAGGTGATGATGACCCTCCTAGGGTGATTCTTAATTGTGTATTTTGGGCGTTTAACCCATGCATTGAAGGCTTCAAATATTGCAAGCCACTTGTGCAAGTAGATGAGACATTTTTAACTGGAAAATATCGTGGTACTTTGTTGACTACCATAAGACAAGATGGTAGTAGGAACAATTTTCCACTTACTTTTGCAATTGTTGAGAGCGAGACTAAAGAAGTTTGGATATGGTTCTTGCATTATTTGAAAAGATATGTTACACTGCAACCAAATTTATGTATTATATTAGACAGTGAAACTGGTTTGCTAGCAGCTTTACAATCGGAACCCGTTGGGTGGAATGGACCAAATGTTTCGTCTGTGTATTGCATTCACCACATTACATCAAATTTCAACAAACAGTTTAAAAATGTTGACTTAAAAAAACAAGTCATCAATATGGGTATGCTTCTTCCTATTTCATGCATCATATTCCTCCTTTATTACATCTTCACTATATTTATTACCCATTGTTTTATCTTTTGGCATATGATATGAGATGAGAAAACCACAATTTGAGGCAAAGTTGCTCGCTATGTGAGCAAAGTTTCCACAAGCAACAAATTGGTTGGATTAAATTCCTAAGAGTAAATGGACTTAGGCCTACGATGAAGGAAAACAGTATGGTCATATGACTACCAACCTTGCCGAATGTATGAATTCTATTTTGAAAGGAGCCTGAGCATTACCTATTACTTCCTTAGTCAATGAAACATTTAATAAAATAGATGATTCATTTGTTACTAATGGCATCAAAATCATGAATATGATAAAGGCAGGACATAAGTACTCTGAAGACGTATATGTCATGATGCAAGAAAATCAACACATTGCTACCTCGCATTATGTTCGCATGTATGTTCGAGAAACAAGAGAGTTTGGGGTTCAAGAAATTGAAAATACGCTACTTGGTCAATGAGCAATGGCATGCATTGTCAAATTGAATGAATGATCATGTGGGTATGGATAATTTCAAGCACTTTGGCTACCTTGCTTGCATGCAATTGCAGCGTGTGCTTTCTGCAATTTAAATTATGATGACTTTGTTGACCCTGTATACAAGTTGGAAAACATTTTCAAAGTTTATCAACATCACTTTCATTCCCTTGGAAGTGAAGACACATGGCCTAAATATTTAGGTCCACATTTTATGCTTGATCCTTCGGAATGACGACAGACATCAGGCACAGGCAGACCACTACTCGAATACATAATGAGATGAACAAACCAATTCCAAATAGGCCTAAGAAATGCTCATTATGTAGAAGTGAAGGACATAATCGTACTAATTGTCCATACAAACAAGTACTTGACTAAAATAACTTGTACTTTTTATATTTTTCTTTCATTTGTATTGTGCGTTTTATATTAATGTATTAATTATGTTGTTTTTAATTTTTATTAATAGATTATTTAAACTTTAAATAAACAAAAACATTTAAATAAAACAATATTAAAAATATAAAACATGTTTTAAATAATAAAATATTAAAATAAATTAATAACATATCAAATAAAATCATAAAAAATATACTAATATATAAGTCAAGTTAATGTTATTTATTATACATTTAAATAATTTTTTTAAATTAAAAAAGCATAAAAATTGTAATTTTTTTTTAAAAAACTTAAAAATTAAAAAAAAGAGGTTTACGACTTCAAAGTCGTAAACCTTAAAAAAAAATAAAAAAGATTTTACTACTTTAAAGTCGTAAAACCAAAAAAAAAAAAAAAAATTCTTTACGACATCAAATTCGCAAAAAAAAAGTTTTAACTGAAGTCGTAAATAATTTTATGACTTCAGTTAAAAAAAAAAGAAGTCGTAACAAGTGTTACAACTTCTAACTCAAAATTTGTAACACCTGTTACAATTTACTCCTTTTGATGTAGCTTGTAGGCCTTGGATCTTCTTCATCAATGAAATCCTTTGCTTCTTGAAGTTTAATGACAGCAGAATGAAGAAGGAAGAAAGATGATTGGAGATGCCACTTCAAGGAGAAAATGAGTCAAGAATAAGCTCACCACCATAGGAAGTCATGGATAAGAGCTTGAAGGTAGGAGAAGATGAGTGGAGGGAGAGGGAGAGAAGGGGCACGAAATTTTGTGCCTCAAAAGAGGTCTCAACTTTGAAGTGTAATTCTCAAATGATCAAAGCTGAAAAAATGCACACACATGACCTCTATTTATAGCCTAAGTGTCACACAAAATTGGAGAGAAATTTGAATTTCTATTCAAATTTCACTTGAATTTGAAATTGAATTTGTGAAGCCAAATTTTGGAGGCAAAATTTCACTAATTATGATTAGTGAATTTCAGTTATGGTTCAGCCCACTAATCCAAGATTAAGTCCAAGATTCTCCACTAAGTGTGCTTAGGTGTCATGAGACATGTAAAGCATGAAGGACATGCACAAAGTGTGACTATATGATGTGGCAATGGGATGTAATAAGCAAATGCTCACCTCCCACTCTAAAATTTAATTGGATTGGGTTTCTCCTAATTCAATTAAATTTATTTCCCAACACATATCAAATATTCACTTAATGCATGTGAAATTACAAAACTACTCATAATATAAAAATTAGTTTAGGTGCCCTAAAATACAAGGGCTGAAAAATCTTACATTTCTAGGGTACCCTACCTACATTATGGAGCCCTAAAATACAAGGTCCAAAAATAATGAAACCTTAATCTAATATGTATAAAGATAAGTAGGCTCATACTTAGCCCATGGGCCTGAAATCTACCCCAAGGCTCATGAGAACCCTAGGGCCTTCTCTTGCATCTTTGGTCCAATCTTCTTGGAGTCTTCTTTCCAATGCCCTTGGGGGATAGGATTGCATCACTATCACAAACTTGTCATGCGTTAACTTATCGCCCTTAAAGGGTCTTACAGAGTTGATTGCACAGTTCATAGCTCACAACTCATTGCATACAACATCTCAATTATCACTTAATCCACCTCATGTTCATTTATACATCTTCATAACATTCATAACAATGTTCATAGGACACAACATACATATACACATATATAACGATCAAACCATAATGTTTCCAATTCCATGACAATAAGCATTTTCAAAATCATGCTATAATGACATATGATGTCCAAAATATCAATTTATAATATAAATATGCAATATACATGTATAATAAAAAACATATATATGTATATATATATATATATATATATATATATATATATATATATATATATATATATATATATATATATATATATATATGTATGTATATAATAACTAATCCTATAATAATATATTAAGATAACTATACACGTTAATATGTAGGCATATATGTATGTACTTGAAAAAAAAAAGAAATTTGATTGGCTACATATATGATCATTATAAGATAATACTAATTTGAAATCAAAGCTTGAAACATGTGTAAGTAATTCATGTGATGATTATATATGCACAAGTATATCAGACCGAAACCATATATGCATCAGGGAACCTTAAGCATGTATTGGAATTCAATGAACATATGGATATCAGATGAAATAGCAACAGGCAACTAGGCATGCATAAAGCCATTTGGCTAATTGAAATAGGATTTTAACTAAACCCTTTAGTCACGATATATGCATAATTAAAACTATTTGACCCAAATTTAGGTAAAACCGCAAGACACGTATTTCTTTCTTGCAACTCCGTCAACATCTACATGGTTCTGTTCCACTCTTGTGTAATCAAATTTGCATGAGTGAAATCAGTCAAAATAACAAGCAAAAGATTTAGGAAAAATATAATTGAATTTCAAGGGAAAAAAACAACCCAAAATAACTCAAAATTGATCCTCTAGGGATCCCTACACATGTTCATTCTAATCCCCAAGCGTGAGAAACTCATCCCTTACCTGGATGTAGTCTCTCAACAATTCTCCGTTAGCAACGATGGCGTTTCCGGTGCTCTCTAGAGCTCATCCTCCGGTTACTCTATTAGGGTTTTGGAGCATTTGAGAAAAAAAGAATAGAAAATGTAAAAAATGTTTTATAAAACTACTCTGGGGTTAAAAGGTCTTTTATATAGTAAGGAATCTGATGACTTAATTCTTATTCCTATTTTTCTAGTTTATTTTATAATTATAAAAATATCATTTTCTCTCTATTAAATAAATAAATAAAAATGGATAGATATACCTCTCTCTTATTTTCTAAAACCTTTTTTTATTTTCTAAAAACTCGTATTTATTATTTATTCCAAACCTCTATTTTTATTTAAATAAAAACTCATTTATTTTAATTAAAACCCCTTTTAATTAATTTTTTTTACCAAAGAAAATGGGTGGTTAGAATTCAGGTCCAACCTAGAAAACATTTTAACCATTGACTTTATATATGAACTATACAAAACACATGAATCCTCAATTGTTCTCAAAATAATTTTAACTTGTCGCGCCTCAAGGTGATTCAACTCTTTGGGTTCCCAGAGTGGACCTCATCACAATACTCATCGCGCATTAACTCATCACCCTTAAAGGGTCTTACAATCATGTGATTGTACGGTTCATAGCTCACAACTCAATGCACACAACATCTCAATACACGTGAAATCTCACAATTTAACACATACTAAACTTATCACATACACTCAATCTCAATCACAATGTTATAATCCCAAAGCAATATGTTATCACATCTCATGAATCATATACACATCACACAGTACTAATATATACATGGCACAAACACAGACTTTACTTATGAACTATATAATACACACAACTTTATAGTTGTGTGATTGTACAATTCTTAGCTCATAACTCAATGCCATCACTTTACACTTCACAATAACATGTATAATCACATTGAGGAACGTATTAATCCCATACTAGTTCACAACACATGTCTCATCACACCTTCACACTAACACATTATCACTTCCAACATTTAAGGCATATAATATTCACTTATTCATTCGGTTAATAGCATAGATCATGTGATCACATCATGGGGAACAAAAACTCTCAATCAATTTCAAGAAAACATGCAAGAATCAAGAATTCTCAAATTTCTAGGTTTCTAACATTCAAAGCCAAACACTCAATTAAACCATCCAATTTGCATCAGGGCATCAATTGATCCATCAAACATGAGAAATTAACAATTATCATTGTACATAAAAAATTAAAATGTATAAAAACACCCCAAAATTAACCCTAATTTGATCCTCCAAGGATCCTTGCACATGTTCACTCTAACCCCAATTGTGATAAACTCATCCCTTACCTCTAAGCGGGCTCACATGTGTAGTCTGGCAGTGATAGTAGCGTCTCTAGAGGTTCCCTAAGATCCCCCAAGCTTTTCCTTTGGGTTCTCTGCTAGAGTTTCCAAGTGTTAGAGAGAAGAAGAAGGAATTGAAGCCTTAATTTCACTGTGTCCCTGCAAGGGGCATTTATCTCTCTTTACTGGCATTATTTCGCAAATCCCAACAGTGGGAATGTGTAAAAATAAGTTTTAAAGGGGGTGTCCAAATTTCAGGACGATCCAATGGTTAATAAGTCCAGGATTGTAGTTTTACTGGGATAGGTTTGGGTGTATGTGGGAAAAAGAGAGGGTTTTGGGAGAGGAAGAATGGAGGACGAATTTGGGAGAAAGAGAGAGCGTAGAAACATATCGTAAATGTAAAAGCTAACTTAATATGTCTCTATTTATAGTTAGGGTACTCTAAGCCTATTATTTACTCTATTTTTCTTTATTTTATTATTTTATAAAAATGAACTCTATTTTTCTATTTCATTAAATAAATAACCAATTAAAAACCCCTTTATTTTCTAAAACATCACTTTACTCTATTTATTTTCTAATACTATGAAACCCTTATTTTAATTAACAAAAACTATTTTCTCTCATTTATTTAATTTTTAAAAGCTCTATTAATATTTAAATAAAACTCTTTTTATTTATTTTACGAAAAATGAGGTGTTGCAGATACCATTAAGGTCACTCAAGGTGAAAACCCTCATTTAAGGAAGATTGTGGAGGAGACACAAGCAGGAAAAGTTTCTGATTTTGTAGTTGATTCTGAAGGCGTGTTGCACTTTGGCACTTGCCTATGTGTTCCAAATTCAGGAGGCTTAAGGGAGAAGATTATGGAGGAAGTTCATCATTCCTCTTACACTATTCATCCAGGGTTCTACTTAAATATATGAAGACTTGAAGGAATTATTTTGGTGGGAAGGGATGAAAAAGGATGTAGCTGAATTTGTATCTAAATGTCTAGTATGTTAGCAAGTTAAAGCAGAGCATCAAAATCCTGCAGGCTTATTTCAGAGAATTGATATTCCCGAATGGAAATAGGAGAGAATTACTATGGGTTTTGTGATGGGGTTACCTAAAACTCCAAAGAGTTATGACTCGGTTTGGGTGATTATAGATCGATTGACTAAGTTAGCACACTTTTTGCTAGTGAAAACTACCTACTCAACAACTCAATATGCCAAGCTTTATTTAGAGAGGATAGTATCCTTGCATGGAGTGCCATTGTCTATAATATCAGATCGAGGTCCTTAGTTCACAGCTCAATTTTGGAGATCTTTCCAGTAGGCCTTAGGGACTAGATTGGATTTGAGTAGTGCTTTTCACCCTCATATTGATGGTCAATCAGAAAGAACAATTCAAATCCTAGAAGATATGTTGCATGCTTGATTTTGGAGGTAGTTAGGATCAATACTTGCCTTTGGCAGAGTTTGCTTATAATAATAATTATTAGTCTAGTATTCAAATGACTTTTGAGGCCTTGTATGAGAGGCATTGTAGATCACTGATTGGGTGGTTTGAAGTTGGAGAACCTAGGTTGGTAGGCCCAAATCTAATTTAAGAGGTTGTTGAGAAGGTCAAGATAATCCGAGATCACTTGCTGACGGCTCAAAGTAGAAAAAAGTCTTATTAAGATCATAGATGTCAACCTTTAGAGTTCAATGTAGGAGAACATGTACTTTTGTGTGTCTCCCATGAAAGGTATCTTACGTTTTGGACGGAAGTGTAAGCTTAGCCCCAAGTTTATTGATCCTTTTGAGATTCTAGAAAAGGTAGGGCAAGTGGCTTATCGTTTAGCCCTCCCACCAGATCTATCGAGCGTTCACCTAGTTTTCCATGTGTCGATGCTTCAAAAGTATGTTCATGATCCCTCTCACATTATTCAACTGCAGTCAAAGCAACTTGATGAGAATCTCAGTTATACATAACAACCAATGGTTATAGTGGACAAACATGTGAAGCATTTATGTTTTAACGATGTTGTGTTAGTAAAAGTGGCATGGAAAGGACTAGCTGGAGAGGAGATGACTTAGGAGTCAGAAATCGTTATGCATGAGAAGTACCCTCACTTGTTTGAGACTCAAGGTTAGTCATAGATCAAATTCAAGGAGGAATTTTTTTAAAGAGGGGAAGAATAAAATGCACCATTTCACTTTTATAAAAAAAGGAACTATCCCCCCCCCCTTAATTTTAAACACGAGAGCCCCCGCTCCCCCGCTCCCCCTTTCCTAATTCTTTTTTTTTTCAATAACCCACCCCCATCTCTCAAACCCTTCATCTTCTTTCCCATTTTCATCTCTCAACCTTCCACTCATTTTCCTCCATTGTTCCAAAATTCATCAAGTTTATTGCATCCTTGTGTCACCCTCAACCATGGGAAGGTGATTGGAGTAAAAGGGAACACCACTCATTTCCATAAATTTTTTATTTCATCTCTTTAAGGTAAATTTATAACCCATTGTGTTAGATGAGTATTTTATAGCATAGTTTAGTTATGGATTGTGTGAGAAGGGTTAGAAAACTAAGTATTAGGGATTATTTTAAATGCTAAATTCGGGAATTTTGCCTAATCTGTTGTTCTTTTATTTTAAATGCTTAGATCTTGTGAAAAATACGATGGTTGATCCTCCCAACGACATTGATTGTGGTCTTTTCTTGGAGTGAGTAGCTAATCTACTTAGCGACATTTTCAAATTCTTTTAAGAGAAGCAAGTAAACTCCAATATATATATATATATATATGGTCTTTGAAATTCCAGGAGTACTTGAAAATGAAGTAAAAATGTTTATTTTCACTTGATTGGATTTTATTCTCAGATATTCGATAACGTATTTAAGAGTGGATATTGGTTTATATTTTTATTTTATTTTTTGTGAATTTATGATTGATTTCCATTCGTTACAATAAAGAGATAATGTAGCCCATGAGACAAATACTTATAGTATATATATGTCTTTCGTTTGCTACAACAAAGATATAATGTAGCTTATGAGTTGAATACTCATAGTATATATATGTTTGTTGTTTACTACAACGAAGAGATAATGTAGCCTATTAGTCGAATACTCATAGTATTTATGTTTTTTGTTTGCTACAACGAAGAGATAATGTAGCCTGAGTCAAACACTCATAGTATATATATATATATATTCTTTTTCCATTTGCTTCAACGAAGAGAGAATGAGACCTATGGGTTGAATGTCCATAGTTTCTAAAGATCTGTTCATTGTATCGAAGAGATAGCGCAACCTATGAGCTAAATGTTGTAGTTATATAATTATCATTCACCACAACGAAGAGATGATGTAGTCTATGTGCACATAGTAGAATGAAAGTTTGTTTATAAAGTTATTATTCTTGAGTACAAGTTTATATGTAGTTCTAAAAGTTTTGAAGGGAGTATACAATGGTTTCTAAAAGTAATTTGTATTTATATCGCTTTTATTTAATGTCATTTAAATTCTTTTTGGATTTAAAGACTCGTGCTATGTTGTTCTCTCCTTTTTGTTTGCTTTGTGTTTTATCTCTCACTAAGTCTTCGTGACTTACCCTTTTATTTTATTTTATTTTTTCTCAAATACACAAATAGTGGTGATGCAATCCTACCCCGTAAGGGCATTGGATAGAAGACTCCAAGAAGATTGGGTCAGAGATGCAAGAGAAGGCCCTAGGATTCTCATGAACCTTATGGTAGATTTTGGGCCCATGGACTAAGTATGAGCCGACTTATCTTTGTACATATTAGATTAATGTTTCATTATTTTTGGGCCTTGTATTTAGGGTTCCATAATATAGGTAAGGTACCCTAGAAATGTAGGATTTTTCAGCCCTTGTATTTTAGGGCACTTAGACTAGTTTTTGTATTAGGGGTAGTTTTGTAATTTCACATGCATTAAGTGAATATTTGATGTGTGTGGTTGGCAATAAATTTAATTGAATTGGGAGAAGCCCAATCCAATTAAATTTTAGAGGGGGAGGTGAGCATTTGCTTGCTACACCCCATTGCCACATCATATAGTCACACTTTGTGCATGTCCTTCATGCTTTACTTACCTCATGACACCTAAGCATACTTAGTGGAGAATCTTGGACTTGATCTTGGATTAGTGGGCTGAACCATTGCTAAAATTCACTAATCATAATTAGTGAAATTTTGTCTCCACAAATTCAATTTCAAATTCAAGTGAAATTTGAATAGAAATTCAAATTTCCCTCTAATTTTGTGTGACACTTAGGCTATAAATAGAGGTCATGTGTGTGCATTTTTTCAACTTTGATCATTTGAGAATTACACTTCAAAGTTCAGACCTCTTTTGAGGCACAAAATTTCATGCCCCTTCTCTCCTTCTTCCTCCACTCATCTTCTTCTACCTTCAAGCTCTTATTCATGGCTTCCTATAGTGGTGAACTTCTTCTTGACTTATCTTCTCCTTGAAGTGGCGTCTCCAATCATCTTCTTTCTTCATTCCACTACCATTCATCTTCAAGAAGAAAAGGACTTCATTGATGAAGAAGATCCAAGGCCTACAAGCTCCACATGGAACTGCATCACGTGGTATCAAGAGCATCTTCATCTAGGTGATGTTCTTTTGCTTCCGGTATCTTTTTGTTCAGTCAATTAACTTTAATTCCTTATTCTTCATCTTATTCTCCATGTATATCCTCCATTGTCTTGTTGTTTGGTGCTATTTAGACTAGATTCAAAAAAATAAACCGATTAAATCTTAGATCTACACTTGTTCTTGCATTTCTATGGTTCAAATTTTATAGATCTACTCTTGAATCATGTTTTTGTGTTGATTTTAGGTTCTATCATTTTTTAGTCATAATCTTCTTGTGCTGAACCTTTAGATCTAAATTTTATTCCAAAATATTGATTAGAAAAAAAACACAAAAATCTAAGTGTAAATCACTTAATCCATGTTGTCTTAGAGTCATGTTTAGTCATAATAATTGTCACATTATGTTCTATGTTTGTGTTGAATTTTTATTTAGTTGATTGAATTCTAGATATATTTGTTCATGTATTCTTGTCATTCTTAGCTTATCTTTTGAATTTTGAGTCTAATTCATTCATGTTATTTAGTTCATAACATGTTCTAAATCAATTCCTAGAAGTAGTCTTGTTGTTGAACTTTTTTTTTGTTTTCTAAGTTTCATACATGATGCCTATGATGAAGTTGAGTTGTGGTGCTGAGTTGTGGCTGGATTTGTGAATCAAAATAAGTCTTAAGCTTTCTTGAATTGTGTTATTCAAGATAATTGAGCATAAGCAAACACAAATTGTAACTATCCAAGCCTTAAGCAACATAAACACTACTCTTGATTTCTAGGTTGAAATCGCTGGTGTTGGCAGCTTACGAACTTGTATAAATTAGTAGGAATTGGTCACTACGAAGTTTGAGCATAATCTTTTTACTGAATTTTCTGGACATCTGTACCAAAATTATAAAAAAAGAACCAAGTGATTTGGATAAAAGTAAAAAATAATAAAAATCACACAAGTTGGAAGAAAAATCAGTGTCCTGGAAAAAAAAAGTGAAAGAGAAGTGTGCTTGTTGTTTTGGCTCGAAATTTGTTCTATAATTGGTGCCTATTTTATACCAATCTTAGTTCTGAAATTTTAATTGAAAATTATTGTGAAAACAAGTGCCAAAACTAGAGGTTTCTTGAGTTTTTTTTTTTTTTTAGTTTTTCTACTCTACTCTAGAGCCATTCTAGGTTTCTCTTTGAGTCCTAGCTTGCTTTTGTGTGCTTTTCATTGCTTTAATTGTTGAATAATCCTTGAAAATTTGTCTTGTTAAAACTCTATTGGTTTAACTTTCATTTCATTTTTTTGGTCTTTGGTTATTGCTTGTCTCTTTGTTTCCTTATTTGTAATTTGCCATATAGGGAATTGGAAAGGAGGATTGGTGCCATCCCTTGAAGAATTTGAGTCAAGAAGAAAGGGGCTAACCACCTTAAGAGCTATTGAACTAAGAAGCACTCAAAATTGAGTGAATCACCAAAGAGAGAACAATCACCAAAATTGAGGACCTTTTTGTAATTTTTTTAATTGAGAATTTACTTATCTTCATTGCTTTCAAATTTTGTAACAAAGAGGCCTTTCATTGGATGTAAGTTGGGAGCCTCCAATAGGTCACCCTACTTCCATTTGTGTGTAATAATTTTAGGCAATTTTTCCTTAGGATAGTGAGTGTTTTGTTGGGAACCTTAAATGAGGTCATCCAAACACTCTTAGGATCCGCCTAGTTTACATTTCTTTCACTTTAATTTCTTGCTTACTTTCATAGTTTATTTTCTTTACTAACCACACCTAGTTTATCTTGTTATTGCATAATATTTTCTTCTTTTTATCACGTTTATCTTGAGTTCTTTTGGAACCTTAGCTTTTACCTTTTTTACAAACCTCCAACAAGAAAGAACCACAACTTAGGAACCAACCTGAGTCATCATTCATCTAGTCTTAATGGCGAGGGTACTAGTCATAAGGACTCTCTATCTAGAATCTTAGATGAGTTGAGTTCCCTCAAGTTATGGAAAGAAAAACTATAAAGAAAAGAAAAAGGAAAAGAGAGGGTAAAAATAAATCAAGATGAGAGGGAACGAATAAGGGAAGAAGAAAGAAGGAAAATACTAAAAGAGTTAAGAAAAGAAAAACATGTCTCCTATAGTAGTCATAACTCTTGCAAGAGCCTAAGTGAAGAACTTCATGACTATTATGAAGGAAGGCATAGGCCATATCTTAGACCTCACTCCTATAGGAGAGAAAAGGAAAGAAAGCCTCAAGAGGCTAACATTAACCTCCCATGCTTCCATGGGAAGGACAATGTAGAGGCTAACTTAGATTGGGAAATAAGGGTAGAGCAACAACTTAAAAGGAAGTCTACTTCAGAATCTTATGGCTCTCACTCTTATCCAAAGAAAGACCAAGGTCCAGGCATCTTAGGGGTGACACCTTCTAAGCCCAAAAATGATAAGAAGAAGACAATAGAAAAACAACCCCTTAAGGCTAGTATGCAAGAGAAGACTAGCTCCATGAAGTGCTTTAAATGTCTTCGAAGAGGACACACTACTTCTCAATGCCCCACTAAGAAAACCATGATTATGACGGGTCAAGACATTTATAGTAGCCAAGATGAGGCTACTACTTCACCTTCTTCTAGTGAAAGTGAAGAAGCAAAAGATGAAGAATCTAGTGAAGAGATCTACCCCCAAGAAGAAGGACAACCTTTAATGGTTAAAGAGTAATGTAAGGAGGTAAGTGTCTCCTCCAAGAGGTTAACTAAGAAGGAAAGGAATTTTGAAATAAAGACAAATATTAAAGAAATTTCCCCTCTTAGACAACCTCCACATTTTCTCCTTTGTAAAAAGACACTTGTTAGCATTGCCACACCTCTTAGGCTCGAGTTTATTCCTCAAGGAATTGTTGGATGAGGGTTTGGTTCACAAGAGCTTAAATCCTTGTGCTTTGTTGGTGCCCAAAATAGGTATTGTTAGGCACCAAATCCCTAAAATAGGTGGTATGCTGAATGTTTTGAGTGGTGCAACACTCTTTTGTAAAATCACTCGTGCACCCAACATCTTCATGATTTATGTACATAGGGACTCATTAGGTAGGTTTGTTCTTATTTTTAGTTTCAATACAAACTTAGGTACCCATATGGGATACCTTAGGTTTGTCATACTTTTTGGTAGGAATAATCAACATGAAAATACAGAAAAAGGTATGTTTTATTGCATTACTTTTCTTAATTTTTTAAATAGTGATCAAGGGGTTTCCATGAACCCTAAGAGAATAAAGGTCATGTTAGACAAGTGGCCTCAGATATCTTAAGAAGGGGGGGTTGAATTAAGATATTCCAAACTACTTCCCCAATTAAAAAAGACTATTTCACTTTTTATTCAAGTTATGAATTCCCTTAATGACAATCTTCTTAAATATTGATTCAAATAAAACAATTTGAATATGAATATAAAGAAATAATAAATAAAGGAGATTAAGGGAAGAGAAAGTGCAAACTCAGATTTATACTGGTTCGGCCACACCCTTGTGCCTACGTCCAGTCCCCAAGCAACCCGCTTGAGAGTTCCACTATCTTTTAAATTCCTTTTACAAGTTCTAAACACACAAGGACAATCCTTCCTTTGTGTTTAGAATTCCTTTACAACAAGAGACCCACGGTCTCTTATTCCCTTAGAGAATGAGAAGAAGAAGAATGAATCTCTCTAGAAAGAGATGGATTTTACAGATTGAACACTCAAATAATTCCTTAATGAATTGCAATTGAATTGGCCAAGGAATTCTTAAGAGGATAAAATGATTTTGCTCTTTGAGAGGATAAACACTTGTTGTTCTGAAAAACTCTAAGCAATTTCGTGTTTAAGTCACATATATATAGACCATTGGTGGTCATGAATAAAGCCTTTGAAAAGTTGTGACTCTTAAAATTATTTTTCTGAAAATCCTGTCTGGTAATCGATTATAGTAATTGTGTAATCAATTACAGCTTTTAAAATTTGAATTAAAACGTTTACTAACTGCTGGTAATCGATTACCAAAATTGTGTAATCGATTACACAGTCTAAAATTTCGAATTCAAATTTTAGTAGCTGTTATAAAATATATTTGGCCACTGGTAATCGATTACATCCTCTGGTAATCGATTACCAGAGAGTAAAACCTTTGTAAAACACTTTTTAACTTAAATTACTTGGCCAAACCTTTTGCTAATTCAATTAGGAATTCCCTTCCTAATATACTAGTGATCATCTTGATGCTGTGACTTGTAATCTTGAAGTATTGTCTTGAATTTAATCTTGAAAAGCCCATTTACATCAATTGCATCATATCATCATGATCATCATCAAAACATCAAAAGCAATTGCATCTACAATCTCCCCCTTTTTGATGATGACAATACAATACCTGAAATCAAGATTAAAGCAAGCAACAAACAATTGTATATAGATAAAATGTGCGTTTACTCCCCCTATATTTCGGAATTTATGATCACTTGATTTCTAAGGTTGTTAAGCTTTTTCTACAACCAACCTTTTCTCTACAACCAACAACCTTTTCTCTACAACCAACCATTTCTCCCCCTTTGGCAACAACAAAAAACCAAAGAACTAACAGATAGAACAAAGGAGTAGAAAGATATAAAGATCAGAGTATAAAGCATAACCATCCAAACTCACAAACGAGAAATAATCAAATCAGAATCCAAAGAACTTAAAATGTCAACAAACACACAATGTCAAAGCAGAAAAAGTCTGAAATCTTAATACCACAAGATAAATAAGCAAAGTACTTAACGCAATAATTGAAACTCTAAGAAACTTAAACAACCAAAATACACGGCTTATTAAAACTAAAAACTAAGTAGACGGAGGTGGTGGTGGAAGATCGAAACTTTGACGAATGTATCCGACATCCTCTTCAAGCTGTGTGAGGCGAATGTCCATACCAGCAAAGCATGTATCTAACGAGTCGAAGCGGTCACCAACATAAGAACGAAGACCCCGTAATTCGGAGAGGACTTCATTTATGAGTGCGGAATCTTCACGTTGAGGAGAAGGTGAAGGAGTACGTTCATCTTGAGGAGGGAGTGCATCCTTCTTCAGCCATTGACCATTCCGATCTTTACGATACCCAAAGGAGGTCACTGCACCAGCACCAATTGCAAAGGAACGCTTGACTTGAACAAAGGGTTCATTATCAAGCGGATTTTGAAAATGACGCAAAAATAGAGTAATCAAATGTGGATAAGGAAGAGGTGCATTAGCCCGTAATGCCTTATGCATTTGGTACCGAACCAAATGGGCCCAGTCGATCTGACGACCGGTAAGAAAAGCCCACATAAGAATCAAATCCTCCTCAGAGGCTTGTGCTAAATTTGAAGACCGAGGAAGCAAAATTCTAACAATGATATAATGCATGATGCGATTATCAAATGTTAATGACCCGGCCAGCAATCTACCGGTCATTTCAGCCTGATCATTGCAGACCATACAGCGAGCATCATGACTTGAATAATCAAATTTCCAGTCATCAACAATGGTGCCCTCAAAAGGTGCACCTTGACTGGGTAAATGAGTCAAAGAAAAGAATAGTGATTGATCAATGACCATAGAAATACCATGCACCTCAGACATAATAATACCATCCTGAAGTTTTAAATTGCAGTAGAAGACTTTTACAAGTTCAGGATAATATGACAATTTTAATGACATGAAATCAACAAGACCAGAATTTTGAAACACTTGATAGCAATCAAACGTTTCATCATTAAAGAATTCTACGTCTAGGTACTTAGGGTCTAAGATTATTCTAGAAGAAAACTGAGAAAGGTACCGTAGACGTTGATCATCGGATGAAAACAATGTTGATGATCTTGGAGATGACAAAGAAGGAGGAATAGGTGTTGTGGGTGCTCCGGATGGGCCGTGGCTGCGATGGACAGCAGCAGCAGCGGTGGAGGATGATCCCTTTCTCTTCTTTGATGGCTCTGCCATTTGATGAAGTTTTTGTGGATTTTGATCGGTGGAAGTGAAAGAGGAGTGAAAAAGAGGAAGATTGGGCTTTACGGGACGTGATTTGGTGAAGAATTGAGTGAGAATCGAAGATTTGAAGTTTTAGGTATGGAGGAAAAAGTGGAGGAGGCTTTGGCTGCACAACAGCTTTGATTTTGTGAGTATTTATAGAAGATGACGTATTGTAATCGATTACAGGTATTTGTAATCGATTACAGGACCAATAAGCCTACTGGTAATCGATTACAGGATGTTGTAATCGATTACAGGCTGCCTGCTCATGTGTAATCGATTACACTGGATGGTAATCGATTACCAGAGCCTATCCTAGGCTAGTTTCTTAAGAGAATATCTATGTTTATGCTCAAATACATCCTATATGATTAATTTTCACTACTAATACACTAAATTCAATCATTCAATTATTATATACACAAGAAATCATAAATTCTATCATAAAAACAAGAATTCAAACAAGATCAAACAAACAAAATAATCTACAATCAAAAGTAAGAGTAAATCAACCAATCAATCAACCAATCAATCCCTATTTTTCTAAATCTCTTACATCTAAGAGACCTAATTCTCTTCTAATAGAGAAGAACACTTCCTTGGGGAGAGGTTTAGTGAAAATATCAGCGAGTTGATTCTTAGTATCAACAAATTCTAATACACAATCTCCCTTTAGGACATGATCTCTAAGAAAGTGGTGTCCAATCTCTATATGTTTAGTTCTAGAGTGTTGAACTGGGTTTTTGGATAGATTTATGGCACTAGTATTATCACACTTAATAGGTATGCGATCAAGAATGATGCCATAGTCAGATAATTGTTGCTTCATCCATAAAATCTGTGCACAACAACTACCGGCAGAGATATACTCCGCTTCAGCAGTAGATAAAGCAACACTGTTTTGTTTCTTACTATGCCATGAGACAAGAGCCGATCCAATGAATTGACAAGTTCCACTTGTACTTTTTCTATCAGTTTTAGATCCGGCAGAATCAGAATCAGAATATCCTATTAAGTTACATGTTGAATTCTTAGGATACCATAATCCTAAATTGATTGTTCCTAATAGATATCTCATGATTCTCTTTACTGCACTTAAATGTGATTGTTTGGGATTGGATTGAAACCTAGCACACATACATACACTAAACATAATATCAGGTCTACTAGCAGATAAATAAAGAAGAGATCCGATCATACCTCGATACTATTTTATGTCTATAAACTAACCAGATTCATCTTTATCTAAGTAATAACTAGTGCTCATCGGTGTAGACATGTGTTTTGCACTATCCATCCCAAATCTTTTGATCAATTCCTTGCAGTACTTGGATTGATTGATGAATATACCTTCTTGAGTTTGCTTGATTTGTAATCCCAGAAAGTACTTTAGTTCTCCCATCATTGACATTTCAAATTCACTTTGCATATCAAGGGAAAACTCCTTGCACAATGAATCATTAGTGGATCCAAAAATTATATCATCAACATATATTTGAACCAACAAAATATCATTATGCTTTCTCTTTATGAACAATGTGGTATCCACTTTACCTCTAGAGAATTCTTTTTCTAGAAGAAAATTGCTTAAGCGTTCATACCATGCCCTAGGGGCTTGTTTCAAACCATAAAGAGCCTTTTGTAATTTATAAACATGGTTTGGTTTATCAGGAATTTCAAAACCAGGGGGTTGTTCAACATATACCTCTTCTTGAATTAAACCATTTAGAAAGGCACTCTTAACATCCATTTGATAAAGTTTAAAATCCATTATGGATGCATATGCCAAAAGCATTCTAATGGCTTCCAATCTTGCAACAGGAGCATATGTTTCTTCATAGTCTATTCCCTCTTCTTGATTATACCCTTTTGCTACTAACCTGGCTTTATTTCTAATAATTATACCATGTTCATCTAATTTATTTCTAAAAACCCATTTTGTTCCTATGACAGGATAATTTTCAGGTTTTTCTACTAATTTCCACACATTGTTTCTTTCAAATTGGTTTAGTTCTTCTTGCATGGCAATGATCCAATTATCATCTACTATGGCTTCTTTTAAATTTTTAGGTTCAATCATAGATACAAAAGCCATATTATTGCATAAATCTTTAAGAGAATGTCTAGTTGTTACCCCTTTTGAGATATCACCAATAATGTTGTTGAGGGGATGATCTCTTGAAGCTTTCCATTCTCTTGGAAGTTCATTATTGGATTTGACTTCTTCTGGAGGATCTTCATTGTTTCCTTTATCATTTCCTTTGGAATCTTGTTCATCAATATTCATATGTTCTAAAGAATCTGCAATGTCATCTAGCATATTCTTTATTGACAAGATAACATTAGATTCATCAAAGGTAACATGAATGGATTCCTCGATATTCATAGTTCTTTTATTATATATCCTATATGCTTTGCTTTGTAATGAATATCCAAGAAAAATACCTTCATCAGATTTTGCATCAAATTTTCCTAGATTATCTTTTCCATTATTGAGCACAAAGCATTTGCAACCAAAAACATGTAGATGAGAAATATTAGGTTTTCTACCATTAAATAACTCATATGGGGTTTTCTTTAAAATAGGTCTTATTAAGGCCCTATTCATGATGTAACATGCAGTATTGATCGCTTCAGCCCAAAAATACTTTGGAAGAAAAGTATCATTTAATAAAGTTCTTGCAATTTCTTCCAATGACCTATTTTTCCTCTCAACAACTCTATTTTGTTGAGGGGTTCTTGGTGCAGAAAAATTATGTTCAATACCATGTTCATCACAAAATAATTCAAAATCTTTATTTTCAAATTCACCCCCATGATCACTTCTAATGGATGCAATCTTGAGATTTTTCTTGTTTTGTATGACTTTAGTAAGTTTCCTAAATGCTTGGAATGAATCACTTTTATGTGTAATAAATAATGTCCAAATATATCTAGAGAAATCATCAACTATAACTAGAGCATAGTAATTTCCTCCAAAACTCATGGTTCTAGATGGACCAAATAGATCCATATGCAATAACTGTAAGGGTTGAGTGGTTGAAACAACATTTTTAGGTTTGAATGAGACTCTTGTTTGTTTGCCCTTTTGACATGCATCACATAGTTTATCTTTTTCAAATTTTAATTTAGGCAAACCAACTACTAAATCTTTTGAAATTAATTTATTTAAGTGATCCATGTTTATGTGAGCAATTCTTTTATGCCATAACCATGGATCATCATCTTTACTAAGAAAGCAATGATTGTTTTCTTGTTTTATGCTTAAGTCTATCATGTAAACATTATTGACTCTATGTCCTACATGCTTTATATTAATGTCATGCTTATGTTCTATAAGACATTTCTAAGAATCAAATGATACTAGATAGCCTTTGTCGCATAATTGACTAACACTAAGCAGGCTGTGCTTAAGGCCTTCAACAAGTAGAACATTTTCAATGGAGTTTGAAGAATTTGTACCTATTTTACCCACTCCAAGGATTCTACCTTTGTTGTTGTCACCATATGTTACATGCCCGCTTTTCTTTGGAGAGATATGTGTAAAATTTGATGCATCTCCAGTCATATGTTTTGAGCATCCGCTATCTATGTACCACTTCTTTCTCAAAGATATCTGCATAATCAAGTTTTTGACTTAGGTACCCAAATTTTATTGGGTCCTTGCATGTTAGTATAAACTGAGGATCCTTTTGGGACCCATATCATTTTAATGTTACTGTAATTTTTCTTGAAGTAGCAAGTTGATATGCCATGTCCTCTTCTTCCACAGTAAAAACAAGTGATAGAATTAGAATTACATTTTTGTGTGGAAGTGGAAAAGTTTTTATGAAACTTTTGTTGTTTTTCAGATTTATACCCTAGTCCATTTTTATTAGACACATATCTTTGTTTACTTAATATAACATCTAAATTATTTTTACTATATGAAAATTTTGCAAGTGAATTTTTCAACTCTTTAATTTCTTTTACATATTTATCACAACAACTACAAGAATCTGTTATTTTCTTGTCATTAATAGTGGAGATATTAACTTTTTCATTTGTTTTAGAAATTGAGACTTCATTTCTAAGAAGATCTAATTCTTTGTTTAATTTCGAAATTTCATTTTCTAAATTTGAAATTGTTTTCTTTGATGATGAAACTAATTTTGCAAGTTTAATTGATTCTTTATGCAAATCAGCAAATGCATCTTGCAATTCATCAAAAGAAATAGATAAGTTATTTGAAGATGTTACCTCTTCATCACTTTCGTAACTTTTAGCCATAAGGCAGAGATTTATCTCTTCATTTTCAGAATCTTCAGAAGATTCCATATCATTTTCATCCCATGTGATGTATGCTTTCTTCAGTTTCTTTTCACTATGATTTTTCTTTTCAGATTTTTCCATCTTTTTCTTGAAGATGGGACAATCAACCCTCAGATGTCCAGGTTGATTGCATTCAAAGCATTTTAAAGTAGATGATGAATTTTCAGTCCTTCTCTTTGATTTAAAATTGGGTCGCCTATGATTTCCTCTTACTTTAAGAAACTTGTTGAATCTTCTTGCAAACAAACTTAGATCATCATCATCATCTGGATCATTATCCTGATCACTTTCTTCTTGAATTGAGGATGATGCTTTAAGAACAATTCCTTTCTTTTTCTTGTCATTTTCTTCGTGTTGATGTAATCTCAATAGCTCCATCTCGTGTTCCTGCAACTTTCCAAATAAAGTGGCAAGGGACATATTAGACAAATCTCTTGATTCAGAAATGGCCGTTACTTTGGGTTGCCATTCTCTACTTAAACATCTTAACACCTTGTTTATGAGATCCTCATTTTGAAATTCTTTGCCTAAGGCTGCTAGATGATTTACTATATGTGTAAATCTCTTTTGCATGCTTTGAATATTTTCATTTGCATTCATTCTAAATAATTCATACTCATGAGTTAGTGCATTTATTCTAGATCTTTTAACATCTGTAGTTCCTTCATGTGTTAATCGAAGAGTGTCCCACATTTCCTTAGCACTCTTACAATTTGAAACCCTGAAATATTCATCCATTCCCAGGGCAGATGTTATTATGTTTTTGGCTTTTAAGTTGTATTGTACTCGTTTTCTATCCTCTTCAGACCATCTATCTCTAGGTTTTTCTATGGTTATGCTTTCACTTGATGAACTACCATCTATTGAAACTCTTTCTACTGTGGTGGGTATATAAGGCCCTATTTCTATGGCTTCCCAAATATTTAGATCTATTGCCTCAATAAAAATTTGCATTCGGGTTTTCCAGTAGTGGTAACCCTCTCCATTAAAGATTGGAGGTCTATTGATAGAATTCCCTTCTGGAAATAAGGAATTTGCTGAGGCCATCTTTTTCTTGAAGCTTCTAAACTTTATACAAGAATGAAGCTCTGATACCACTTGTTAGACAAGTGGCCTCAGATATCTTAAGAAGGGGGGGTTGAATTAAGATATTCCAAACTACTTCCCCAATTAAAAAAGACTATTTCACTTTTTATTCAAGTTATGAATTCCCTTAATGACAATCTTCTTAAATATTGATTCAAATAAAACAATTTGAATATGAATATAAAGAAATAATAAATAAAGGAGATTAAGGGAAGAGAAAGTGCAAACTCAGATTTATACTGGTTCGGCCACACCCTTGTGCCTACGTCCAGTCCCCAAGCAACCCGCTTGAGAGTTCCACTATCTTTTAAATTCCTTTTACAAGTTCTAAACACACAAGGACAATCCTTCCTTTGTGTTTAGAATTCCTTTACAACAAGAGACCCACGGTCTCTTAATCCCTTAGAGAATGAGAAGAAGAAGAATGAATCTCTCTAGAAAGAGATGGATTTTACAGATTGAACACTCAAATAATTCCTTAATGAATTGCAATTGAATTGGCCAAGGAATTCTTAAGAGGATAAAATGATTTTGCTCTTTGAGAGGATAAACACTTGTTGTTCTGAAAAACTCTAAGCAATTTCGTGTTTAAGTCACATATATATAGACCATTGGTGGTCATGAATAAAGCCTTTGAAAAGTTGTGACTCTTAAAATTATTTTTCTGAAAATCCTGTCTGGTAATCGATTATAGTAATTGTGTAATCGATTACAACTTTTAAAATTTGAATTAAAACGTTTACTAACTACTGGTAATCGATTACCAAAATTGTGTAATCGATTACACAGTCTAAAATTTTGAATTCAAATTTTAGTAGCTGTTATAAAATATATTTGGCCACTGGTAATCGATTACATCCTCTGGTAATCGATTACCAGAGAGTAAAACCTTTGTAAAACACTTTTTAACTTAAATTACTTGGCCAAACCTTTTGCTAATTCAATTAGGAATTCCCTTCCTAATGTACTAGTGATCATCTTGATGCTGTGACTTGTAATCTTGAAGTATTGTCTTGAATTTAATCTTGAAAAGCCCATTTACATCAATTGCATCATATCATCATGATCATCATCAAAACATCAAAAGCAATTGCATCTACAGGTCATTCCTGAGTGACCCACTCCACCAAGTATATGAAAAATTTGGGGCTTCCATGACTTAACAAACTTTTACAAAAGGTTTATCCCATATTTTTTTATACTTGTAGCACCACTCATTGAGTTGTTGAGGAACCATGTTCCTTCATGCGAAGATGCCTAGGAAATGGGTTTTCAGACCTTACCTTACTTCAACATACCAAACACCACTAATACATATGATTTTGTTCTTTTTATAGGTGTTGAGGAAAAAAACCTAGAGTTTCAAGAACCTCGGGATTTGAAGTCAAATCCTTTTCAAGGGGGAGGGAATGATGAAATCCTACCCTGTAAGGGCATTGGATAGAAGACACCAAAAAGATTTTGCCAGAGATGCAAGAGAAGGCCCTAGGGTTCTCATGAGCCTTAGGGTAGATTTCGGGCCCATGGACTAAGTATGAGCCCGCTTATCTTTGTACATATTAGATTAAGATTTCATTATTTTTGGGCCTTGTATTTAGGGCTCCATAATATAGGTAAGGTATCCTAGAAAAGTAGGATTTTTTAGCCCTTGTATTTTAAGGCACCTAGACTAGTTTTTTGTATTAGGGGTAGTTTTGTAATTTCACATGCATTAAGTGAATATTTGATGTGTGTGGTTGGAAATAAATTTAATTGAATTAGAAGAGCCCAATCCAATTAAATTTAAGAGGGGGAGGTGAGCATTTGCTTGTTACACCCAATTGCCGCATCATATAGTCACACTTTGTGCATGTCCTTCATGCTTTACATGTCTCATGACACCTAAGTACACTTAGTGGAGAATCTTGGACTTGATCTTGGATTAGTGGGCTGAGTCATAACTAAAATTCACTAATCATAATTAGTGAAATTTTGGCTCCACAAATTCAATTTCAAATTCAAGTGAAATTTGAATAGAAATTCAAATTTCCCTCCAATTTTGTGTGACACTTAGACTATAAATAGAGGTCATGTGTGTGCATTTTTTCAACTTTGATCATTTGAGAATTATACTTCAAAGTTCAGACCTCTTCTGAGGCACAAAATTTCATGCCCCTTCTCTCCTTCTTCCTCCACTCATCTTCTCCTACCTTCAAGCTCTTATCCATGACTTCCTATGGTGGTGAGCTTCTTCTTGACTCATCTTCTCCTTGAAGTGGCGTCTCTAATCATCTACTTTCTCCATTCCGCTGTCATTCATCTTTAAGAAGAAAAAGACTCCATTGATGAAGAAGATCCAAGGTCTACAAGCTCCACATGGAGATACATCAAGTGAAGTAGCTGATTTCCTAGGATTTGTTGACTTATCCAAAAATTTGTTTATCTTTTTGGTAGACTTCCAATACATTTGATGGAGAGTATTCTTTGTGACTTCAGTATAATGCAAATATAGGGATAAGGGTAGTAATACATATATAGAAAATCATTTTTTTTAATTTAGATTATCTTATCTTATATATATGCTTATGGTGTAATTATGATGTTTTGAGACACTTTGATGATTAGTATGTGTGACCAACATCACTATTAATTGATATTTTGGATAGTATGTCAAGGGCCTATGTTGTGATTTGTGACCTTGATATCTAAATGTTGGATCTGGATATATATTTATATATATAGATTTGTTTGGATATATGATATGTTTTTACAGTTTATTCAATATGGGGTTTGTACTGTTTTTAGGGAGAACTCTGTTGAATTTTCGGTATTCCTTTATGGTTAATCTTTTAATTGTGATTTTGAGTGAGGATTTTTAGACTAATTAGACTAAGAAAATTATAGTCTGTGTGTCGGTCATAGTCCAAGAATAGATCGTGACATTTTCAATATATATTGGGATGAGAGTTTCTCGGTTATGATATACTATTGAATTTTGAATTAACATTCGTTCTATATTTATTAGGATTTAGAACTTATCCAGTAATTTTTATTAGTTCTATGCTAGTAACTTTATTTTTGGAGTCTGTCCCTTCTCCACTCTTCTTCTCTCCCTAACTCAGATTTCTTGATGTCTCCAAGTGTAATTCTCTTCCGTGCTTTGTAACAGATTTCTGATATTGAAAATCTGATTGTGGCACCAATATCTAGGGCTTCTGCTAGACAAAGAGCTGGTAGGGCTGGACGATTTCGACCAGAAAAGTGTGGCACCAATATCTGTTCCACTGCATCTCTTTTCATCCATCCATAAAGTCTAACAAGTTCATCTCTTTTGAAATCTGTGTAACGGAACTCTTTCAGAGAAAAGCAATACATGTAAAATCTTTTGTAAACTAAATATATTTTCCTTTTTCATTGTTATTTATTTGATTCTTGGAAGGGAATGAATGAATATGCATAAACAATTATTCTCTTGTGATATTTGAGTAACGATTATTTTATTTATTTTGTCAGAACAAGGCACAACTGGTTGTGATTGCTCATGACGTGGACCCAATTGAGCTGGTGGTCTGGCTTCCAACATTGTGTAGGAAGATGGAAATTCCATACTGCATTGTCAAGAGCTACTCTAACAATCATGAGCATTGTGCAGCAAGATGTTTGAAAGGGCAGTCAAACAGGAGAATTATTTCTACGGATGAAGTTAGAAAACACCAGATCTGGCCAAATGTGGACTGTATTAAAAGGCAGTGTTTATAAAATATCTCAGCATATGAAGTTTCACCTTGAAGGTACTGCTATAAACTCAATCAGCACGTTCACATGTAGCTTTTATAATTCCTATGACCGGTATCATTAAAATTAAAATTTCTTATGTAAAATGCTGATATTAACAGAAAATCATTGTAACAAAATAAAAAAATCTCACAGGTGTCGATATATTGATGAATGCAGTAGGAAATGATTGCACATCTCTATTCAGTATACTTTTTGTGATTTAATAAGTTTGTGAGCGTCCTTCATTTTCTGTATCTTTTAATTTAATGTTACTATTGGATAGCTTTCCCTTTCTTCTCTTATTCAGATGTTGATTTTACTCTTTAAACAGTTCTCTGTGTATGCATTGCACTGGACATGCTAGTCAACCTTGATAAATGCTTCTAATATGAAAAATGTTACGGTTGATGAATTTGTAGGTCTCTAACATGTTTCTTCAAATATCTTAGCTATGTTCTATATGAGGAATTAGAGTTATGACCCAAAGTTTATATTATCTAGATTCAGAGCTTGCATAACATTTGGCCCTCTGTCTGGTGTTTTCTAACTTCATCCGTAGAAATAATTGCTCATGATTGTTAGAGTAGCTCTTGGGTAAGTCATGCACATTTAACTAACATAAGCAGAGAATTTTATGTAATTATTTAAGATACCATTGCAGTTGCAGTGTTTTACAACATGAAGTAGTTTAAGTTGAACTAGACTAGTGATAATAGTGCATTATTTAAGATACTTTTCTTCTTTTGTCAAAGGTATACTTGTAACCACTAGACCCTGAAAGACAAATGAAGGCGAATTTGGCCAAGATAGAGAAGCAGTCAGAATTTGACAAATTGAATTATCCAAGGAACTATGCCACATTATATGACTTCTTTGCTAGATCATTAAGTGTTGCTGCTCTAATTGGTATGTGAAGGGGTTCTCATGCATGTTATCCCGTCTTTCTTATTTTTTTCTTTATTTATTCACTTTATTCATTTCTTTATTAATACTTCAAATTTATTGAAACATATTTTATATATTTCTTCTTTTTATATATATAACAATTTTTTTTGTGTGTGTAAAACTTGAATTATAACCATTGTTAAATCTCTTTTATGTAGTAGTGAGTAAAGGGAAGCATGGCACTAACCAGGACAATGCAGAAATACTGGTAAGCCAAATCCCAAAATTTTGCTTGAGAGAATATAACCACTATTGTAACTTGAGCAAATTGTGTAATGCAGAAAAAATTATGCCAACCTAGCAGTCATCGGGTTCCCATAACAGCACCAAAGAATTTCTGATATGATGGCAGCAAAAATGGCAAACCAGAACACGGACAATGTGAAGCTTGGCATATAACTAGGCAAAAGGAGCAGCTGAAGGAACCAGTGAACAGAAATAGGGTTTTTGTGTTATTGTATTGTATTAGGGTTTTGGGAATTTGTTGTGTGGGAAGCTTGCTTTTGTGTTACTGTTGAAATTGCTACAAATTTCTAGAATATTCTTAAATATAATATGTATGAATATGGTAGAACAATCTAGAACTATAGTATATATGAATATGGTAGAACAATCTAGAACTATAATGTGTATGAATATGGTAGAACAATCTAGAACTATAAGTGTATGTATAAGATAGAAAAATCTAGAACTATCATGATATTAATCTATCATGAAAACTCTAGAAAGACTTAAAGTAATGTAGAAACATTCACCACCATTGAGAGGTTGGTGACTTGAGCCTATAAATAGGCAATTGGTATGTTGTAATTGACAATCCAAGAAATCAATGACATAACCTTCTTTCTAAAACAATTCTCTAAAACTATCAACTATCAACTATCAACTATCATCTAATCAATTACCAACAGTGGTATCAGAGATACGTTCGGTCATACATTGTGCGTAGTTATCTTACCTACCTACCATTCCAAAATCCTCCCAACTACTTCAAAAATTTCCTTTGTACTACTAACCCACTCCAATAATATTTTTTCTAAGCTATGGATAACACTACTCAATCGTCAACTATTTCTGTCCCTATCTTCAATGGTGAAAATTATGATTTCTGGCGTGTTAAAATGGAAACATATTTTTCATCTCAAGATTTATGGGACATAGTAGAAGAAGGCTTCACCATTCCCGCGGATATTTCAGCTCTTAATGCATCTCAAGAAAAAGAGTTGAAGAAAAATAAACAGAAAAATTCAAAGGCGTTGTTCACCTTGCAACAAGCGGTGACTGATCTAATTTTCCCAAGAATTATGGGAGCTAAGACTGCCAAAGAAGCGTGGAACACATTGCAGGAGGAGTTTCAAGGAAGTGTTAAGGTATGTGCCGTTAAACTTCAATCTCTAAGAAGAGATTTTGAACTATTGAAGATGAAGGAGTCTGAGACAGTTAAAGATTACTATTCTAAAGTTAAAGAAATAGTTAATCAAATGAGAGCTTTTTGGGAAGATATTCTTGACAAGAAAATTATTGAGAAAATTCTAATTACTATGCCCCAAAAGTTTGACCCAATCGTGACAACGATTGAGGAAACCAAAGATCTGTCCACTCTATCAGAGACAAAACTTGTGGGCTCTCTTGAAGCATATGAGCAAAGACTGTATAGGCATAAAGAAGATACAATTGAAAATGCCTTCCAGTCAAAGTTTAAATTTCAGCCCCAAAACAAAGAAAATAGAGGAAAGAAAAATTATGGAGAAACTTCCAAAAGAAGAGAAGGCTCTAGGAATTTCCTTAAGAACAAAATAGATAAAAATCCTTCATGCAATATATGCAAAAGGCAAGGTCACGCAGAGAAAAATTGTTGGTTCCGTAATATGCCACAATGCAACCATTGCAAGAAGTTCGGGCACATAGAGAAAAATTGTCGCAACAAAAATAGGCATCAAGCCAATATCGCAGAGGATCATGATCAAGAACAATGTACGTTCTACGCCACTTAAGACTCAATAAAAGAAAAGGGAGGAAACTGGTACTTGGATAGTGGATGTAGCAATCACATGGCCAAGGATGAGACTATTTTCAAAAGTATTGATGAGTCTGTCAAAGTCAAAGTTCGACTGGGAAATGAAAGTGTGGTTGAATCAAAAGGCAAAGGCACTGTCATGGTGGAGACAGATAAAGGTACGCGACTCATCCATGATGTCTTACTAGTTCCCAGCCTAAAAGAAAATCTTCTAAGCATTGGCCAAATGATGGAGAGAGGCTACATACTTCACTTTGAAGGAGGTGTATGCAAAATCTTAGGCAACAAAAATAAAAGGTCTGAGATAACCCAAGTAAAGATGAATAAGAGCAATAGAAGCTTCCCTCTAAATTTAAAATATGCAACAAACATTGCCATGAAGGTACAAGTTGATGATTCATGGCTATGGCATCGAAGATTTGGCCACTTCAACACACATGCCTTGAAGTTGTTACATGAGAAGAACATGATGAGAGATCTTCCAAGCATAAAGGAGAACAATGAAGTGTGTGAAGGATGTCTCCTTGGTAAGCAACACCGATTTCCTTTCTCAACAAGCGAAGCATGGAGAGCGAAAGATCTATTGGAGCTGATACATACGGACGTTTGTGGACCAATGAGGACGCCATCACATGGGACCAACAGGTACTTCATACTCTTCATTGATGACTTCTCTAGAATGACATGGGTATATTTTCTAAAAGAAAAATCAGAAGTCTTTGGAGTATTCAAAAAGTTCAAGGCCCTTGCTGAAAATCAAAGTGGAAAACGAATAAAAGTACTAAGAAGTGATCATGGCAAAGAGTACACCTCTCGCGAGTTTGAAAGATTTTGTGAGGATGAAGGCATTGAGCGACAACTTACAGTCGCATATTCTCCTTAACAAAATGGAGTGTCCGAGAGAAAGAATCGCACAGTTATGGAGATGGCTAGATCGATGTTCAAGGAGAAGGGACTACCTAACACATTATGGGCTGAAGCAGTCTACACTGCTGTTTACATACTCAACAGATGTCCAACTAAGTCTGTAAAAGACAAGACTCCAATTGAAGCTTGGAACGGGAAGAAGCCATCAGCAAAGCACCTAAGGGTCTTTGGATCTATATGCTACATTCATATTCCAGACGTGAAGAGGCACAAGCTTGAAGACAAGACTATACGAGGTATCTTCCTTGGGTATAGCAATATCTCTAAGGGCTACCGTGTCTACAACTTGCAAACTAAAAAACTCGTCATCAGTCGAGATGTTGTAGTTGATGAGTGCGCTTCTTGGAATTGGGATGAAGAAAAAGTGGAGAAGAACGTTCTTATACCCGCTCAACTACCTCAAGAAGAAGCTGAGGAAGAAGACCCAGGTGAACCACCTTCACCTCCACCACAAGAACAAGATCAAGAACTATCATCACTAGAGTCTACTCCAAGACGAGTAAGATCTTTGGTGGACATATATGAAACTTGTAACTTGGCCATACTTGAACCTGGAAGCTTTGAAGAAGCATCAAAGCAGGAAGTATGGGTCAAGGCAATGGAAGAAGAGATACAGATGATCGAGAAAAATAACACATGGGAGTTAGTAAATTGTCCCCATGGAAAAGATATCACTGGGGTTAAGTGGGTCTATAAGACAAAGCTCAACCCTGATGGCACCATACAGAAACACAAGGCGAGGCTAGTAGCTAAGGGTTACTCACAGCAACCTGGAATTGACTACAATGAGACATTTGCACCAGTAGCTCGTCTTGATACCATAAGAGCTCTAATAGCTCTTGCGTCACAAAAAGGATGGAGTATCCATCAGCTAGATGTCAAATCCGCTTTCCTTAACGGCGTACTTGAAGAAGAGATCTATGTGGAGCAGCCACAAGGATTCGTGTCTGAAGGCAAAGAAAACAAAGTGTTAAGACTAAGAAAAGCACTCTACGGTTTGAAGCAAGCACCTCGAGCATGGTAGCAGAATCGATAAGTATTTCATGGATCGAGGATTCAGGAGGAGCAAGAGTGAGCCTACACTTTACATCAAGTCTCAAGGGCAGTACACTCTCTTACTCTCTCTATATGTAGATGATCTTATCTACACGGAAAACAATACTAAGATGATGATGGAGTTTAAAGAAGACATGATGAATACCTTTGAGATGATCGACCTTGGTTTGATGAGTTACTTCCTCGGCATAGAGGTAAGTCAGAGAAATAAAGGGATATTCATCTCGCAAAAGAAATACACAGAAGGCTTACTTAAGAAATTCAAGATGTATGGTTGCAAACCTGTTGCTACTCCACTCATAACAAATGAGAAACTACAGAAGAATGATGGAGCACCAGAAGCTGATGCATCCAAATACCGAAGTCTAATTGGAAGCCTCCTATATTTGACAACTACACGGCCTGACATAATGTATGCTACAAGTCTTCTATCAAGATTCATGCAAAGCCCAAGTCAAATACACTTTGGAGCAGGAAAAAGAATTTTAAGGTATCTACAAGGAACAAAAGAGTTCGGTATATGGTATACTACCGAAACCAACTCAGAATTACTTGGCTACACCGACAGTGATTGGGCAAGTTCGGCAGATGACATGAAGAGTACATCTGGCTATGCTTTCTCACTAGGATCAGGAATGTTCTCTTGGGCATCCAAGAAGCAAGCTATAGTAGCACAATCAACATCAGAAGCAGAGTACGTGGCAGCTGCTGAAGCAACGAGTCAAGCTATATGACTTCGTAGGATACTTGAAAACATGGGAGAAAAACAAGATGAGCCTACTAAAATCAACTGCGATAACAAATAAGCAATTGCAATGGCGAAGAATCCAGTTCATCACAGCAGAACAAAACACATAGCAATCAAGTATCACTTTATCAGAGAAGCTGAAGCAACTAAAGAGATCAAACTCGACTACTGCAGAACAGAAGATCAAATTGCAGACATATTCACGAAGGCTTTGCCGAGACCAAGATTTGAAGAATTACGAGCTATGCTCGGAGTCACAGAAATTTGCATCAAGGAGGAGTGTTGAAATTATTACAAATTTCTAGAATATTCTTAAATATAATATGTATGAATATGGTAGAACAATCTAGAACTATAGTGTATATGAATATGGTAGAACAATCTAGAACTATAATGTGTATGAATATGGTAGAACAATCTAGAACTATAAGTGTATGTATAAGATAGAAGAATCTAGAACTATCATGATACTAATCTATCATGAAAACACTAGAAAGACCTAAAGTAATGTAGAAACATTCACCATTGAGAGGTTGGTGACTTGAGCCTATAAATAGGCAATTTAAGACCAAAACCAATTTAACTTAAAACCAACACCAACCATCTCACTTTTATAGTCCTACAAATTAAATCACTTCCTTGTAACACTACCAACATTCATTACAATTACAATGGCCAATAAGGTAATGAAGACTCAAAGGACTATAACTACAAAATCTAACAGCTTCACCCTTTTGACAGCTAGCTTTTTCGCTTTCCTTTGAATTTTGGTCTTCTACTTCAAAGCTTCTTCACGATATCCACGACATTCTTCTTCTTCTTTTGCCAATTTTTTGCTCAAATATGCTATTTCTTCTACATTTGCTTTTGTTTCCTCAAGTAATGAAGCAACTTTCTGCTTTAGCTCTTCATTCTCCTCAATGTACCTGACCAAATCACTTCCCTCTGCAGAAACATTGTTCCTATCATCAGAAAGGATCTTCTCAACAGAGTTTGGAATCCACTTAGAAAATCGGCGAGACTTCGTATCCTGCAACACAAAACAAAATAAAGTACAACCCAACAAGATTTAACCCAAAAAAATTGATAGAGAAGACATTTGCTTACGTTCCAATATAGGCATCTTCCAAAACTATTCCTCGGGTTCTTGTCAATGTGCGATGTGTACAGAATGGCTAGTCTTTTACATTTTCATTCCACCAATCCGGATACCGAAGACGTGGATGACGACCCACCCATTGCACTCTTTCGATCAGCCATCAATAGACGAATGGTAGATCTACTTCTTTAGGGCATGAATGCAGGAACGACAGAAGGATGATTGTCTCTTCCTCTTAGCACAATGCCCCTTTGTTGCACGTGGTGTATCAATATAATTTTTTTTTTTATTTTTAATATGGCAATAATTATTTTTTAAAAATTAATTGATAGGGGCAAATTAAATGGGGTGATGTGAAAGTGATGATGTGGGAAACTGTTAACAGTCTCATACTAATGGCAAATACCGAATCCAAAAAAATGAAAATGTCAAATAGAAAAATAAAATAAAATAAAAATTGAATAAGTAACAATCTATAAAAGAGAGAGGTATCACAGGTAGGAAAAATATATTTAAGTAAAAGAGAGAGTATGGTAGGTAGGAAAAACATATTTAAGTTATTGTATAATGGTAAGAGGTGCAAATTTAACTAATAATAGTAAGAAATTCTTATTTCTTCAATTTAATGAAAGGATAATCTTACTAGTTTTAAATATATTTGGGCATGTGCAAAACAGGAAAACAAAGTTAAGTCAATTAAACCCAAGAAATAAAAGTTTGTAGTTAATTTCACTTTATTTACCCTTTTCAAAGATTTGTAAAGGAAATGGCAACACTTTTTGTTCTCTTCCCCATTTGTAAAGGAAATGGCACCTAGCATTTATTTTCCTTAATAGGGATTTCCTGCGAATAAAAGAATAACATATCCACATAACTCAATTTAACAATGACACCTACCATTTATTTTCCTTGATAGCTAAGGGAAAGAGGATTAAGTGCACTGAGAAATTTTTCCTTAATAAGAATGTTACACTCATGTTTATCTTTTGCAATACCTTAGAGCATTAGGGTCAGGGGAAGTGAGATACGAATTGATCCTTGACCTAGTCTAAAACAATATATATAGTTATAAATCATCCAAACTTAAAAAATACTTGTGTGATCACCTTAATATTATCACATTTAAAATTATATTTTTATTGCTTAATTTATGAAGTTATTGAACAAATACAAACATTCAATAAAATACATAAATTCATTACCACCAAAAATAAACAAAGAAAGGGGATTTTTTTTTTCTAGGGGAGCAAGGGGAGACGCAAAAGTCGACCACTTTACGTTATACATATATCTTCTCGTCCTATGCATATGTTTGCGTGCATTAATCTTACAAACACTGAGACACACTCTTATTTGTAAAACATAAAATATTACCTATATTAAAAGAATAAATTTTGGCCCAATTATTAATTATTATTCCCATTGTTTTTATTATTGTATTGTAATAGCACGCAATTGAATTCAAGTCATTGTTCACATTGTCTCAGTCCTTGAACCCTGAATCCTACCCTGAATCCTATTATTGGGCGTTGGCGTGAGTTCACTCTCTCTCCCATCCTCCCCAGAAATCTCTTCCAAGGACCGTCCCTTCGTTTCAGTAACCAAAAACGAAGAGAAGAACCCTAACAAGTTTGTCACCGCCAGAATAATCATCACCTTTTTAATCTTGTATGATTGACCACCCACAGTCAAACTTTGTATTCCGAATGTCCCCACGAGGGCCCCGGCTTTTCCCGCCGCAGCGCTAAGGGCGTGACACGTGCTTCTCACGCGCGTCGGGAAAAGCTCGGCGGGCAGCACGAACGTCGTGCTATTGGGTCCAAAGTTAGCAAAAAAGAACGTTAATCCGTATAAGAGCGCAAAGTAGCCTTTGCCCTCGTTCTTGAGATAATCGTACTTCACCCCAATGATGAACATGAAGAACGACATCATGAAGAACCCAATAAGTTGGATCTTGTACCTTCCAATCTTCTCAATGAAGAAAACAGTGAACCAATACCCTGGGAATGTTCCCAGCAACGCGATCACGAACATGGCACGTGACGTCTCGAACACTTCCCTAATAGCGTCCATTTCAAAGTCTTTGTGTATGAGCCCAACCGCAGGGAAAATATCCTTCTGCGTTAAGTTTTGGCTGTAGAACGCAATATCTAACAAAAACCATGAACTCATTGTTCCTATCAAGTGGCGTCCATGTCGCTTGAAGAACTCGTTTGACCAGAGTGGGTAGTTATTGTTAGCATTGAATTCCGCCAACTTATCTTGCTCAGCCTGGATCTCTATGTCCAAGACTTTCGCCATGTCGGCGGCGGCTTGCTTCACGTTTCCTTCGATGATGGCGGTGTAACGCCCCGTCTCCGGCATTTTCATTCGCCAATAGTAAGTCAACATCGCAGGGACAGATCCAATCATGAGAACAAGCCGCCACAAAAGGTCACCCTCGGGTTGTGTGGACAAGACAGGATTATCGATGTACGCTGGGGCAGGGTAGTAGTATTTAAAGATTCCTGAGAGGGCCATGGAGACTAAACCCGCGAAAATGATCCCCACACCTTGCATGGCGAACACGGCTGCTATAAATGCGCCGCGTGTCCGCTTGTTGGCGTACTCCGACATGATGGTGGCGGAGAGCGGGTAGTCTCCGCCGATGCCGAAGCCGAGCCAGAAGCGGAAGAAGCAGAGCGTCCCCATGACAGACTTCGCTGTTGCCCCGAACGATAGTCCAGAGCAAATGGCGCAGAACACCATGAGGATCAGGGTGATACCGTAAACTTTTTTCCGGCCGAGCTTGTCTCCGAGCCAGCCAAAGACGAGCTGGCCACTGAGGGTCCCAACGAGTGCGACACCGGTGACCATGTTGTTCACGTTCAGCGGGAGCTTTCCAGGCACCGTTGGGGTGCTCGGGTCAAAATAGTACAACCGTCCCAAAAGTTTCGAAACCGTTGAGATACAGAAAAGGTCATAGGCATCAGTGAAGAAGCCCATGCCCGCTATAACAATGGCCGTCACGTGGTACCATTGCGTGCGCGCTGAATCGAGCGCTTCAAGCACTTCCAGTGCCATTGTGAAGAAGAAACGGTCACTTAGTTTTGGTTTTTTTTGTAGTGCATTATGCATATGGTTCCTTATATATGTTGGGGGACTGTTTCAATGCAGCAATGGGCGTTTACTACTACGCTTAGGTGGATGTGAACGAGAAAAAATAGGTTTTTTTTATGAGGATATTCTTCTTGTGTTGATCAACTGAGAAGGATATGCTTATTGGGGATGTAAACAAATATGGAGTAACTTTTGTTTGTTTGAATGTTACTCTCCTAGTAGCTAGCGAAAGGGAATGCATGTTCTGGCATTATTGTGTTTTGTTATTTAGGTGCTTGTGACAGCATTAAAATCAAGTGAATGGGAGACAAACGTTAACAACGAATAGAAAACTACAAAGCTTGTCTACAATGTGCTCTCTTGATGAACACGCAAGGACGTGTGCGATTAGTTAACTATAATTCATTAAAAAAAAAAAACAATTGCTCTTGCACGTATACTATGGGGAAAATACTATTTAGCCATATCGATCCCACGAATTATATGGCATCTCAGGTTAATTTACATGTGGTACGACAAAATTTAAATATATGAAGCTGACAATAAAATTTTCTCCAATTTATGGCTACTGTATTTATTGAATAACTGCGTACCGGTAGCATCCAGGGAATTTACATGAATTTTATCGAGGTTTGTCTAATTGACCCCAAGTGCAAATAAGATTAAATAGCTCATCTTCAATTATGAATATAGAATTTTAGACTATGATCTTATATTTTAAATTTTATCATCAATATATAATATGACTAGCACATTTAATGTATCATTTTTAATTTTTTTTTCATATAATTTAGGTTTATAATTAAAATTTTATAATTTTTAATTAAAGGTTAATAATTAAAATTATACTAAAATATATAAATATATGTAAACAAATTATAAAATATTAAAATTTTAATAATTATTTTTAATTAATCCAAATGCTCCATCCCTATCCTCACGAGGACCCTTGAGGCAAACCATATAAACTCTGCCGGAAGTCAAAGGAATTTCCAATTGTATTGCTTGCTGAATGCTCTGTATGAAAAAACTTATTATTAGGTAGATAAATATAAAAACATTTGCATTGGTACAATTGAACAAAAAACCTTTAACATTTTAAAAAGAAAACATTTGAATTTGTTCCGGATCTCACCAAAGGTCCAGGCCCAAACCAAAAACACAGGATGGGCTGGATGTTAAGGTCACATTTAACACAAGGTTAACTCAATTTGTACTTTTTTGTTCTCTTTGCTCCTTCCTTTTTTTTTTCTTTATATTTCAAAAGTTATTTTCTCAGATAAAAAAAAACTTTGAAAACTAATTTCTAAAATAAAAAAGTAGTGGCACGAAGAGAAAGAAAGAGGATGCGAATAAAAAAGAAGGAATTAAAAATCTCCCTTAACATCATTCCATGTTGGATCAAGTTAGACAATTAAACCAAATTCAAACACTCATCCGTCACATCAACATCTTTTGGATTTGAAAGTATTTTGTCACCTCTTGCCAAGGTCTCCCTACATATCTCCGGCAATGTTGGGTGATCCAAGAGGTTATCTAGCATACTATCTTTCTAAGACTAAATTGCACCCTAAATATAAATAAAATAATTTCAAACAGGTTAATATGCACATTTATATTTTGTTATTTGTCTACCCAATTATTTATACTCGCTTAATCGAATTTGTATCAGAATTAACAAGTACAAATATTTGTAATCTGAACATAAATCAAATGCTTATCCAAGACAAAAATTACTCAAATGTAATCACAATCATAAAAAATTTCAGAAGTAAAGGCAATCAAATTTTAATTTTAACCGAAAAACTTTGAGTGTAACTGTAGTAAGAAAACTATGCAAAATATATCTTCAGAAATAAATATCTAATCAAGTTCTAATTCAAGACAAAAATACTTGAATACAATTCCAATTAGAAAGTTATGCAAAGTATATCTTTAGAAATAAAGATATGACAAGAGTAAAGCACTATAGAATGTAAGTGCAAATAAATAAAAAAGAGTTTCATTTTGGAGAAGAAAGTTAGAAGAAGAAATTGCATTTAAGTAAATTAAACAAGAAAATAAATGATATTAAAGATAAACGGACTCGAACGTAAGTTCCTAAAATCAGTAGTGATATTGGTGCCTATTTATAGGTTTATCAACAAAACTGCCAATTTCCAAGATGATTACACGTGCACAACATATTTAAAATAAACTAACTAATAAGATGTTGACATTTGTCTTCGATGTTGGTGTTGTATGCAAACTATTAGTAACCGTCTTTAAATGCAATCTCAGTGTCCATGTGTTTAAGGTAAGACCTACACTACTAAAAAATATGTCTTTTACATTGGTTATTTATGACTTTCAACATCGGTTATTAACCGATGTTGAAAGTATTATCGTTAACATCGGTTAACGTAAAATTGACAACATCGGTTATTTAAATAATCAATATTATATAATAAGAATTACACCAAAAAAAGGTATCAATGTTCATGCATAACAGTGTTGGCCGTTAATATCGATTTTAATTTAAAACCGATGTTAATTGCCAATGTTAACATCGATTTTATATAAAATCGATGTTAACTGATACGTTAACATTGGTTTTTTTGAAAAACTGATGTTAACTTATACGTTAACATCGATTTTTGTAGAAAACCGATGTTAACGTATTTGGAAGTTAACATCGGTTTTTTTAAAAAGTCGATGTTGTTATTAGAAATTTTTTTTAATAGACTATCTGTTTTTTCAATAAACCCAAAAATTAACCTGCAAAATTTTCAAATCAAACCACACAACACAACATATATCATTTGCATTCTGCTTTGAAACAGTTTTTAGCAGAAAGCTAGCTAGCAAACTATCAATTGATTTTTTACAATTGATAACTATCAATAAATAATTTATTAATAATTATCAATAAAGAATATTCAATGTTAAAAGGAAACATCAATTGTAAAAAATGTAAAGGAAGCTAGTAAACTAATTAAGTAAACTAAAATTACAAAGTTCCCTAACATCCTAAGTTTGATTTCTAACTTTGAGATAATACTGTGCCCATTGGATGCGAAGCGCCTTCAATCTCTCTGCTTCCAATGGTCTAACATCATCAAAATACTGCATGATAAAATAAAACATAAGTTAATATTGTAATACAATCATAACAAAATCAAATTTGTTTGAAATAAACAATTACTATTTCCTAATTATTCCTGAAACTTCCTAAGATTATAGTGGACATCCAGTGCATCATGTAATAGTCACACTCAGTGCTTCCTTTTTGTCTATTACACTAAATACATAATGAAATTTATATATTAAACGTTAACTACAAATTAGTGTACATACACATAAAATATATATAAGTATAAGCTTTCTTTAAATCACTTACTTTAACAACAATCCACCTATCCCCAACCTCGGAGTTAGGTTGTGGAGTATCGTCAAGTTCTTTCAAAGCACTGTTGAATACAAGGAACATTACAATATTGATGTTGCTGAGTAATGCTAATGCAAATGTATTGGAAAACAACACTGGCCTGTTAATTATTCCTTTAAGGTAGTTGTTTGGCCTATTATGCAAGGAACAAAACCAGACAACAAGATTTTCCTTAGGCAAAATGACAACCATTTGCTAGTGTGCACTGCAATGGAGACCAATATAGGTTATTGTAGTATTATACATTATTTAAATTCATTTGTTCAGTTATACTTACCCATTCAGGTAAGCTCCTAGGTAGACATCCCGTTTTGAATTTTGCATCCAATTCTTCATGTAACTTTTCGATTCAAATTGCGATTGCCCAGATCTCTGGATGGAATGTGGCTCGAGGAATCCATACACATCGGAATTCCCCGCTCACATACTTGTCTCAGTCAGATGCCTGTTGTTGTTAACACAAAGTAAATTATGTATGAATTTAAAACAATAACTTAGACAATTAACAATAATCTAAATTGACTTACAAAATCCACAACTGTATAACAGAGATGCTGAGGCATTGACCATCATGTGCTATTTCAGACAGATCTTCATGCTTTATGTACAAGGGGAAGTCTTGATTAAACAACCCGAACACGGTAGCATCCCACATAACCTACAACGGCTTCAAAAAAAGATGTGGGATGATCAATGTCAGTAGATATAAGGGATCATCGACCTCATGATCCGGCTTATCTGCAAGTTTTGCTGGTCCCACAACTCCCTGTTTATCCAACATAGTTAATTAACATAATTCAATTTCAGTGAACAATTCAATTGAAATAAGAAGCATTTAATGACAGTAAAATATTTGTTCTGATAAATGCTTTATGAGATGTGTCAGCCAAGCAAGGAAGGTGTTAAGTGTCTGCCCCACTAAGTTAACCTCATCAATGGGTACAGGAATGGGAGCATCTGCATCTTTAACCTCCTCAACATCGACCTTCACTTGATCATGCAATAAAAGGATGTTGTGAACGATTGTGGATCCCTCATAAACTCTTCCTAGGGCAACCAGGCGGGGAGGATTTTCTTCGATGTACAACCCACATTTGTCTGAGTCACCCGTGTCTCGATCTTTCCCTAAGGGATCAACACAACTTTCCTTTGTGCTGACACGAGCAGCTGAGGGACCAACCTCAGGCTCCGGAGGTAGTGCAAGTCCTTGTGATTGCATTTATGACTAAAATTAGGATTGCATCTGGCTGAAGGATAACATTAGTTGTCGACTCGCTTTTTTTGTGATCGACTCCTCCAGCTGGTCCCCGATTTGTTGAGTCAGCTGCTCTAGTTCTTCGGGAGCCATGGAGGAAGAAGTGCGGGAGGTCCGTGGAGTCGATCCAAAGTATTGCTTGATGGTCACACCGGCTCTAGCAGCATGCACACGACCAGGGTATTCTGGTCGCCCAATGGCAGCAGTCAGGACATCTTGATGTCCATGGGGGACAAAGGAACCTTGTGACGCTTGCTACCCCAATGAGTCCTATACAGAACACATTTATTTGTTCAGTCAATCAGAGAATAAACATAAATAAATACAATTATTAATTGAAAGTGACTTACAATCTTCTTAACAATTTACTTTGTTGCCTCAGACGTCATCTGCCCAATTTTCTTGGTGCGGGCCATCTTCCACTTCACGTGCGGTCTGATGGGAGATGGAGGGTCAATCACGGCCTCAATACTTCCGGATTGAGCAGCTTCCTCCAGTTTTTTCTTTGTCTTCTCAGCCATCATATTTCACAACACGTGGGGGGCAGTGTTTTTCTTCTGGATGGCCTGTGCCTTTTTCCGCACATCCTGCAAAAATTGAACATTAATGAAACTCTTGATTACAATGTATTATAATAAGTGAATTTTAACTTGAAAATAATGAAGATGACAAAGTACATACTGTCGCAACCTACCCTTCGACGGGAGGGCAACGCGAGGCTCACGGGTGTGTCTTCTAAGAAAAAAATACGCACGGAGTCGCCACCAATGTTTATTTGAGGAAAACATCAGAAAAACCGAAAAAGACGTGGTCTACGAACTTTAAGTGAAAGGTTCGGGAGTTGTATTTATGCACGGGGAAGGTATTAGCACCCACGCTTTTTAATCAAATGTGCAAACATGATTTCAATTTGTTTTATGTTCCCTTTTACGCTTTTTATGTCTTTTTATGCTCTTTTGTGTTTTTTTTTTATCTTTTTGTGGTCGACAATGGTGTTTTCCTTGCTCCTACGTATTCCTCAATTGCGATAAGGAAATCAAACCTACGTGGTTCTTTGAGAACTAAACGTTGGTTAAATTATTTTTATCCTTGTTTTGCAAGATATATTTTGATTGAATAAAAGGTCATTTAAGGCGTTGGCCCATTAAACAATCTTTCGATTCTTTTGAAAGGAGAGAAAACATTAAGGCATTGGACCATTAATGATCTCTTGTTTTTTTTGAAAGAGGTAACAAAGCTACGTGTTGATTTTAGGCTTTAGAAATCCACGTTTAACCAATAAAAGCAGAAAAGACCATTTCAAGGCGTTGGACCTTAAAAATGTTTTTTAGGTGATGACAAAAGTTTGATTTATGAATTGATTTTAGCCTTATTTTCACTTTGATTATTAGTCAATTCGGTTAAGAAAGAAAAATCCCAAAGAAAAAAGTCCGATTGATTTTTTTGATTATTTTACTAAAAGATATTTTTGATTATTATATTATTATTTTGCCTCTTTTTTTGGTTTTAAACGTGGTTACGACATGACCGAACGGTCGGATTTCATTTTAACAGAAATTAAAAGATGTTACAATTCAAATGATCGGTGGAAATTTATTTTATTTTTTGATTAGGTGAGAAAATGACTTAAATAAATGACTAAAGCACGTCGAAAGGGGGTACGGAAAGTAAATGAAATAAAAATAAAAGCACGCGAAATAAGTGGGGATCACTAAGGGTACATAGAATGAATTGAAAGGTTCAATTTCGGGAACTTACCGGTTGAAGACCGAAGAACGACGAAGAACGAACGAAGAACGGTGGAAAACCTTTGCGAAATTGCTCACGGAAACGTCTCAGAAGCATTACGGAAGCGCCTCGGCTTCAATTTTTTTCACGGAAACAATTTTTTTCACTAATTTTAATTGATTCTCAGATACCAGGAGGGTTGAACATTTTTGTTCAGCCCTCCTCCCCCTATTTATAGGGGAAAAGAGGGAGGTGGTTGCCACCTAGCTCGCCCAAGCGAGGTAGGTTGCTTCCACAAGAAGGCACCGCCTTCTGTTGGAAGATCCTGGAAGGCCCATGATGCAAGCTCCATTGGAGCTTGTAGGCCTAGGATCTTCTTCATCAATGGATTCCTTTGCTTCTTGGAAGATAAATGGCAGCGGAATGGAGAAGGAAGAGAGAGAGGAGACGCCACTTCAAGGAGAAGATGAGTCTAGAAGAAGCTCACCACCATAGGAGGCCATGGATAAGAGCTTGGAGGAAGAAGGAGATGAATGAAGGGAGAGAGAGAGAAGAGCACGAAATTTTGTGCTCAAAAGGAGCTCTGAAATCTGAAGTTAATATTCAAATGATCAAAGTTGAAAAAAATGCACACACATGACCTCTATTTATAGCCTAAGTGTCACACAAAATTGGAGGGAAATTCAAATTTCACTTGAATTTGAAATTGAATTTGTGGAGCCAAACTTTGGAGCCAAAATTTCACTAATTATGATTAGTGAATTTTAGTTATGGTTCAGCCCACTAATCCAAGATCAATTCCAAGATTCTCCACTAAGTGTGCTTAGGTGTCATGAGGCATGAAAAGCATGAAGGACATGCACAAAGTGTGACTATATGATGTGGCAATGGGGTGTAGTAAGCAAATGCTCACCTCCCCCTCTAAAATTTAATTGGATTGGGCTTCTACCAATTCAATTAAATTTATTTCCAACCACACACATCAAATATCCACTTAGTGCATGTGAAATTACAAAACTACCCCTAATACAAAAACTAGTCTAGGTGCCCTAAAATACAAGGGCTGAAAAATCCTATATTTCTAGGGTACCCTACCTACATTATGGAGCCCTAAATACAAGGCCCAAAAATAATGAAACCTTAATCTAATATTTACAAAGATAAGCGGGCTCGTACTTAGCCCATGGGCCCGAAATCTACCCTAAGGCTCATAAGAACCCTAGGGCCTTCTCTTGCATCTCTGGCCCAATCTACTTGGAGTTTTTCTATCCAATGCCCTTGCGGAGTAGGATTGCAGCATTCCCTCCCCCTTGAAAAGGATTTGACCTCAAATCCTGAGGTTCTTGATACTCTGGGCTCCTTCCCTTAACACCTGTAAAAAGAACAAAAACATATGTATTAGTGGTGTTTAGTATGTTGAAGTAAGGTAAGGTCTGAAAACTCATTTCCGGGGCATCTTCCCATGAAGGAACATGGTTCCTCACCAACTCAATGAGTGGTGCTACAAGTATAGAAAAATATGGGGCAAACCTTTTGTAAAAGTTTGTTAAGTCTTGGAAGCCCCAAATTTTTCTTACACTTGGTGGAGCGGGCCACTCAGGAATGACCTTTATTCTCTTAGGGTTCATGGGAACCCTTTGATCACAATTTAAAAAATTAAGAAAAGTAAAGCAATAGAACATACCTTTTTCTGTATTTTCATGTTGATTATTCCTACCAAAAAGTATGACAAACCTAAGGTGTCCCATATGTGTGCCTAAGTTTGTATTGAAACTAAAAATGAGAACAAACCTACCTAATGAGTCCCTATGTACACAAATCATGAAGATGTTGGGTGCATGAGTAATTTTACAAAAGAGTGTTGCACCACCCAAAGCATTCATCACACCACCTATTTTAGGGATTTGGTGCCTAATAATACCTATTTTGGGCACCAACAAAGCACAAGGATTTAATCTCTTGCGAACCAAACCCTCATCCAACAACTCCTTTACTTGAGGAATAAACTCAAGCCTAAGAGATGTGGCAATGCTAACAAGTGTCTTTTTACAAAGGAGAAAATGTGGAGGTTGTCTAAGAAGGGAAATTTCTTTAATATTTGTCTTTATTTCAAAATGTCTTTCCTTCTTAGCTAACCTCTTGGAGGAGACACTTACCTCCTTACACTCCTCCTTAACCATTAAAGGTTGTCCTTCTTCTTGGGGGTAGATCTCTTCACTAGATTCTTCCCCTTTTGCTTCTTCACTTTTACTAGAGGAAGGTGAAGTAGTAGCCTCATCTTGGCTACTATAAATGTCTTGGCCCCTCATAATCATGGTTTTCTTGGTGGGGCATTGAGAAGTAATGTGTCCTCTTCCAAGACATTTAAAGCACTTCATGGAGCTAGTCTTCTCTTGCATACTAGCCTCATCTTGGCTACTATAAATGTCTTGGCCCCTCATAATCATGGTTTTCTTGGTGGGGCATTGAGAAGTAATGTGTCCTCTTCCAAGACATTTAAAGCACTTCATGGAGCTAGTCTTCTCTTGCATACTAGCCTTAAGGGGTTGCTTTTCTATTGTCTTCCCCTTATCATCTTTGGGCTTAGAAGGTCTCACCCCTAAGATTCCTTGACCTTGGTCTTTCTTTGGATAAGAGTGAGAGCCATAAGATTTTGAAGTAGACTTCCTTTTAAGTTGTTGCTCTACCCTTATTTCCCAATCTAAATTGGCCTCTACATTGTCCTTCCCATGGAAGTATGGGAGTTTAATGTTAACCTCTTGAGGCTTTCTTTCATTTTCTCTCCTATGGGAGTGAGGTCTAAGATGTGACCTATGCCTTCCTTCATAATAGTCACGAAGTTCTTCACTTAGGCTCTTGCAAGAGTTATGACTACTATAGGAGACATGTTTTTCTCTTTTCATTTCTTTCATTATTTTTCTTCTTTCTTCCTCTCTTATTTTCTTTCTTTCATCTTGACTTATTTCTTCCACTCTTTTTTTACCTTTTTCTTTTCTCTCTTGTTTTTCTTTCCACAACTTAAGGGATCTCAACTCATCTAATATCTTATACAAGGGGTCCTTAGGAGTAGAACCCTCACCATTAACACTAGATGAAGAATGAAGACTCATGTTGGTTCCTAAGTTATGGTTCTTTCTTGTTGGGGGTTTGAAAACAAAAGGTAAAATAAACTATGGTTGAAACTAGCCAAAATAAACACTAAAAGAGGTGTGAAAGATAAGGTAAAAACTAATTAGTAAAAGGCAAGCTATCTAGGCAGTTTGACAATGGAGGGTAAAGGAAATAAGCTATGAAAATAAGCAAGAAATTAAAGTGCAAGAAATGCAAACTAGGCGGATCCTAAGAGTGTTTGGATGACCTCATTTAAGGTTCCCAACAAAACACTCACTATCCTAAGGGGAAATTGCCTAAAATTATTACACACAAATGGAAGTAGGGTGACCTAGCGGAGGCTCCCAACTTACTTCCAATGAAAGGCCTTTTTGTTACAAAATTTGAAAGCAAAGCAAATTGCCAATTACAAAATTACAAAGAAAAAAGTCCTCAATTGTGGTGGCTATTCTCTCTTTAGTGTTTCACTCAATTTGGAGTGCTTCTTAGTCCAATAGCTCTTAAGGTGGTTGGCCCCTTGCTTCTTGACTCAAATTCTTCAAGATATGGCACCAATCCTCCTTTCCAATTCCCTATATGGAAACTCACAAGCAAGGAAACAAAGAGACAAGCAATAACCAAAGACAAAAAAAAAATGAAATGAAAGCTAAACCAATAGAGTTTTAACAAGACAAATTTCCAAGGATTATTCAACAATTAAAGCAATGAAAAGCACAAAAAGCAAGCTAGGACTCAAAGAGAAACCTAGAATGGCTCTAGAGTAGAGTAGAAAAACTCTAAAAAAAAAGACTCAAGAAACCTCTAGTTTTGGCACTTGTTTTCACAATAATGTTCAATTGAAATTTCAGAACTAGGATTGGTATAAAATATGCACCAATTATAGAACAAATTTTGAGCCAAAACAACAAGCACACTTTCCTTTCACTTTCCTTTTTTTTTTCCTGGACACTGATTTTTCTGCCAACTTGTGAGATTTTTATTATTTTTTTCTTTAATCCAAATCGCTTGATTCTTTTTTTATAATTTTGTTCCAGATGTCTAGAAAATTCAGTAAAAGTTTCAGCTCAAAAAACGTAGTTACCAATTCCCAGTAATTTATACAAGTTCGTATGTTCAAGCTGCCAGCACCAGCGATTTCAGCCTAGAAATCAAGAGTAGTGTTTATGTTGCTTAAGGCTTGGATAGTTACAATTTGTGTTTGCTTATGCTCAATTATCTTGAATAACACAATTAAAGAGAGCTTAAGACTTATTTTTGATTCACAAATCCAGCCACAACTCAGCACCACAACTCAACTTCATCATAGGCATCATGTAGGAAACTTAGAAAGCAAAAAAAAAAGTTCAAGAACAAGACTACTTCTAGGAATTGATTTAGAACATGTTATGAACTAAATAACATGCATGAATTAGACTCAAAATTCAAAAGATAGGC